>NW_026942686.1:0-136498 GCF_024139115.2 Armigeres subalbatus | reverse complement strand
AATCTGGAGCACAAATTCGCGACTTGTAAGAACATCAGTGCATTATGGAATCATCTTCAGTCTCGATTGGAAACAAATGAATAAAGCCTTTGGCACAGCAGAGTGCGATTGAATTCGCATTCTATACCGTCCCGCCCAGCCCGTTACTGGGGGGCATGGAGTGCGATCCTCTCGTTTAATAAACAATGTGCACTCGCTTGACTGTGGATATACAACAGTAAAGCACATATGGAGATTGGGCAAATCAAACATCCGAAAGATGTTCAATTTACAAAAAAGAGAGCTAACCGCGGTGGAGGTTGGAACTCGGATTCTGATGGCTTTTCCGCAAAAGTGACCTTTAAGTGGTCTTGTTGTGTAGGGGTTATCACGCCTATCTAGAGAGTAGGAGGTTGAGGGTTCGAGTCCCGCCAAAACACGTGGTTTCTTTTTCGCAAATTTCATATCAATTTGTCCATTTCGAAACATATGCTGTGCATATGCACAGCCAAGATATTTAACAAAAAAATGGTTTTCGTACGGCCGAGTTGCCGAATAATATGCAATTAATTGAATAAACGATGTAGATACCAGCCTCCAAAATATTTATTGTATATGTAAATTCCATTTTAGAGGCCATTGATAAAAAATCTTCAGAGGCATTAGATTTCGTTTTAACTTGTTTGTACAAATACATATAAGCCAAGTTGTTAGCAAAACTAACATTTTTTGAAAACTTTATAAAATGTGTATAATGCACTTAAATGTAATAAATTTCATTGCTATTGACACAATAAATCTTGATCTTCCCATCAAGAACGCCCCCACTTCACCACCTTTCTCGAGTGCTAAAAAAAGTTGGACTTTTTTTCAAATATTTAATTTAGTATTTATGGTTTTGTGTGTCAAAACTTACCTAAATGTTTGCTTCCAAAGAAGAGTTAGACTTTGATGAACGATCCATAAAAGCATACGCATTTTTCGTATGCAAAAGGTTGTTAAGATATAAAGCGGTTTATTTGAACTTGTGATCTGCTCCAGTCACTGGCGTGCACATAGTAAGGGGGCACTTGCCCCCCCTTCTATAAAAAAATAATTTAAAAAAAAAAATACCCGAAGAGTGTATTGGGAATAATAAAATAGTTTAAGATATGTATAAAAAAATAATTTAAAAAAAGGCTACGCAGCCTTGGACGAGTTACGAAAAATGTATATTGTGCCACGTTCCGACACAGGGATTGTGTCTTCATCAGAGGAAATTACATGTTGGGTATTAGGTCGTGCGATAGAAATGCGTGTCAAAGTTTACCAACGTGCGAACGTAGCAACAAGGTGCATGAAATGGTAAGATGAAACATGCTGCACCAAGATGGTGCATGGGATGGCAAAGTGGTGCAAGGTTTGACCAGATGGCAAAGTAGTGCACGGTTTGACCAGATGGTGCATGGTTCTGCACGGTGGCGCATGCTGCACCAAGATTGTGGATGGGATGGCAAAGTGGTGCACGGTTTGGATGGCGTGGCAAAGTGGTGCACGGTTTGACCATATGGTGCATGGTTCTGCACGGTGGCGCATGCTGCACCAAGATGGTGGATGGGATGGCAAAGTGGTGCACGGTTTGGATGGGATGGCAAAGTGGTGCACGGTTTGACCAGATGGTGCATGGTTCTGCACGGTGGCGCAGGCGGCACCAAGATGGTGGATGGGATGGCAAAGTGGTGCACGGTTTGACCAGGTGGTGCATGGTTCTGCACGGTGGCGCATGCTACACCAAGATGGTGGATGGGATGGCAATGTGGTGCACGGTTTGACCAAATGGTGCATGGTTCTTCACGGTGGCGCATGCTGCACCAAGATGGTGGATGGGGTGGCAAAGTGGTGCACGGTTTGACCAGATGGTGCATGGTTCTGCACGGTGGCGCAGGCTGCACCAAGATGGTGGATGGGATGGCAAAGTGGTGCATGGTTCTTCACGGTGGCGCAGGCTGCACCAAGATGGTGGATGGGATGGCAAAGTGGTGCACGGTTTGGATGGGATGGCAAAGTGGTGCACGGTTTGGCTAGGTGGTGCATGGTTCTGCACGGTGGCGCATGCTGCACCAAGATGGTGGATGGGATGGCAAAGTGGTGCACGGTTTGACCAGGTGGTGCATGGTTCTGCACGGTGGCGCAGGCTGCACCAAGATGGTGGATGGGATGGCAAAGTGGTGCACGGTTTGACCAGATGGTGCATGGTTCTGCACGGTGGCGCAGGCTGCACCAAGATGGTGGATGGGATGGCAAAGTGGTGCACGGTTTGGATGGGATGGCAAAGTGGTGCACGGTTTGACAAGGTGGTGCATGGTTCTGCACGGTGGCGCATGCTGCACCAAGATGGTGGATGGGATGGCAATGTGGTGCACGGTTTGACCAGATGGTGCATGGTTCTTCACGGTGGCGCAGGCTGCACGGTGGCGCAGGCTGCACTGTGGCGTTCTGCACGGTGGCGCATGCTGCACCAAGATGGTGGATGGGATGGCAATGTGGTGCACGGTTTGGATGGGATGGCAAAGTGGTGCACGGTTTGACCAGATGGTGCATGGTTCTGCACGGTGGCGCAGGCTGCACCAAGATGGTGGATGGGATGGCAAAGTGGTGCACGGTTTGACCAGGTGGTGCATGGTTCTGCACGGTGGCGCAGGCTGCACCAAGATGGTGGATGGGATGGCAAAGTGGTGCACGGTTTGACCAGATGGTGCATGGTTCTGCACGGTGGCGCAGGCTGCACCAAGATGGTGGATGGGATGGCAAAGTGGTGCACGGTTTGGATGGGATGGCAAAGTGGTGCACGGTTTGACAAGGTGGTGCATGGTTCTGCACGGTGGCGCATGCTGCACCAAGATGGTGGATGGGATGGCAATGTGGTGCACGGTTTGACCAGATGGTGCATGGTTCTGCACGGTTGCGCATGCTGCACCAAGATGGTGGATGGGATGGCAAAGTGGTGCACGGTTTGACCAGATGGTGCATGGTTCTGCACGGTGGTGCATGCTGCACCAAGATGGTGGATGGGATGGCAATGTGGTGCACGGTTTGACCAGATGGTGCATGGTTCTTCACGGTGGCGCATGCTGCACCGAGATGGTGGATGGGGTGGCAAAGTGGTGCACGGTTTGACCAGATGGTGCATGGTTCTGCACGGTGGCGCAGGCTGCACCAAGATGGTGGATGGGATGGCAAAGTGGTGCATGGTTCTTCACGGTGGCGCAGGCTGCACCAAGATGGTGGATGGGATGGCAAAGTGGTGCACGGTTTGGATGGGATGGCAAAGTGGTGCACGGTTTGACCAGATGGTGCATGGTTCTGCACGGTGGCGCAGGCTGCACCAAGATGGTGGATGGGATGGCAAAGTGGTGCACGGTTTGACCAGATGGTGCATGGTTCTGCACGGTGGCGCATGCTGCACCAAGATGGTGGATGGGATGGCAATGTGGTGCACGGTTTGACCAGATGGTGCATGGTTCTTCACGGTGGCGCATGCTGCACCGAGATGGTGGATGGGGTGGCAAAGTGGTGCACGGTTTGACCAGATGGTGCTTGGTTCTGCACGGTGGCGCAGGCTGCACCAAGATGGTGGATGGGATGGCAAAGTGGTGCATGGTTCTTCACGGTGGCGCAGGCTGCACCAAGATGGTGAAGGGGGTGGCTGAGTCGTTCACTGGTTGGATGGCGTGGCAAAGTGGTGCTCTGTTTCGCCAGATGGCGCTTGGTTCCGCACGGTGGCGCAGGCTGCACCAAGATGGTGGATGGGGTGGCAAAGTGGTGCACGGTTTGCCCAGGTGGTGCATGGTTCTGCACGGTGGCGCAGGCTGCACCAAGATGGTGGATGGGATGGCAAAGTGGTGCACGGTTTGACCAGATGGTGCATGGTTCTGCACGGTGGCGCAGGCTGCACCAAGATGGTGGATGGGATGGCAAAGTGGTGCACGGTTTGGATGGGATGGCAAAGTGGTGCACGGTTTGACAAGGTGGTGCATGGTTCTGCACGGTGGCGCATGCTGCACCAAGATGGTGCATGGGATAACAAAGAGGTGCACGGTTTGACCAGATGGTGCATGGTTCTGCACGGTGGCGCAGGCTGCACGGTGGGGCAGGCTGCACGGTGGCGCAGGCTGCACGGTGGCGCATGCTGCACCAAGATGGTGGATGAGATGGCAAAGTGGTGCACGGTTTGGATGGGATGGCAAAGTGGTGCACGGTTTGACCAGATGGTGCATGGTTCTGCACGGTGGCGCAGGCTGCACCAAGATGGTGGATGGGATGGCAAAGTGGTGCACGGTTTGACCAGGTGGTGCATGGTTCTGCACGGTGGCGCAGGCTGCACCAAGATGGTGGATGGGATGGCAAAGTGGTGCACGGTTTGACCAGATGGTGCATGGTTCTGCACGGTGGCGCAGGCTGCACCAAGATGGTGGATGGGATGGCAAAGTGGTGCACGGTTTGGATGGGATGGCAAAGTGGTGCACGGTTTGACCAGATGGTGCATGGTTCTGCACGGTGGCGCATGCTGCACCAAGATGGTGGATGGGATGGCAATGTGGTGCACGGTTTGACCAGATGGTGCATGGTTCTGCACGGTGGCGCATGCTGCACCAAGATGGTGGATGGGATGGCAATGTGGTGCACGGTTTGACCAGATGGTGCATGGTTCTGCACGGTGGCGCATGCTGCACCAAGATGGTGGATGGGATGGCAAAGTGGTGCACGGTTTGACCAGATGGTGCATGGTTCTGCACGGTGGCGCATGCTGCACCAAGATGGTGGATGGGATGGCAATGTGGTGCACGGTTTGACCAGATGGTGCATGGTTCTGCACGGTGGCGCAGGCTGCACCAAGATGGTGGATGGGATGGCAAAGTGGTGCACGGTTTGACCAGATGGTGCATGGTTCTGCACGGTGGCGCATGCTGCACCAAGATGGTGGATGGGATGGCAAAGTGGTGCACGGTTTGACCAGATGGTGCATGGTTCTTCACGGTGGCGCATGCTGCACCGAGATGGTGGATGGGATGGCAAAGTGGTGCACGGTTTGACCAGATGGTGCATGGTTCTGCACGGTGGCGCAGGCTGCACCAAGATGGTGGATGGGATGGCAAAGTGGTGCACGGTTTGGATGGGGTGGCAAAGTGGTGCACGGTTTGACCAGATGGTGCATGGTTCTGCACGGTGGCGCAGGCTGCACCAAGATGGTGGATGGGATGGCAAAGTGGTGCACGGTTTGACCAGATGGTGCATGGTTCTGCACGGTGGCGCAGGCTGCACCAAGATGGTGGATGGGATGGCAAAGTGGTGCACGGTTTGACCAGATGGTGCATGGTTCTGCACGGTGGCGCATGCTGCACCAAGATGGTGGATGGGATGGCAAAGTGGTGCACGGTTTGACCAGATGGTGCATGGTTCTGCACGGTGGCGCAGGCTGCACCAAGATGGTGGATGGGATGGCAAAGTGGTGCACGGTTTGACCAGATGGTGCATGGTTCTGCACGGTGGCGCAGGCGGCAAGATGGTGGATGGGAATGGCAAAGTGGTGCACGGTTTGACCAGATGGTGCATGGTTCTGCACGGTGGCGCATGCTGCACCAAGATGGTGGATGGGATGGCAAAGTGGTGCACGGTTTGACCAGATGGTGCATGGTTCTGCACGGTGGCGCATGCTGCACCAAGATGGTGGATGGGATGGCAATGTGGTGCACGGTTTGACCAGATGGTGCATGGTTCTGCACGGTGGCGCAGGCTGCACCAAGATGGTGGATGGGATGGCAAAGTGGTGCACGGTTTGACCAGATGGTGCATGGTTCTTCACGGTGGCGCAGGCTGCACCAAGATGGATGGGATGGCAAAGTGGTGCACGGTTTGGATGGGATGGCAAAGTGGTGCACGGTTTGACCAGGTGGTGCATGGTTCTTCACGGTGGCGCAGGCGGCACCAAGATGGTGGATGGGATGGCAAAGTGGTGCACGGTTTGACCAGGTGGTGCATGGTTCTGCACGGTGGCGCATGCTGCACCGAGATGTTGGATGGGGTGGCAAAGTGGTGCACGGTTTGACCAGATGGTGCATGGTTCTGCACGGTGGCGCAGGCGGCACCAAGATGGTGGATGGGATGGCAAAGTGGTGCACGGTTTGACCAGATGGTGCATGGTTCTTCACGGTGGCGCAGGCTGCACCAAGATGGTGGATGGGATGGCAAAGTGGTGCATGGTTCTTCACGGTGGCGCAGGCTGCACGGTAGCGCAGGCTGCACTGTGGCGTTCTGCACGGTGGCGCATGCTGCACCAAGATGGTGGATGGGATGGCAATGTGGTGCACGGTTTGACCAGATGGTGCATGGTTCTGCACGGTGGCGCAGGCGGCACCAAGATGGTGGATGGAATGGCAAAGTGGTGCACGGTTTGACCAGATGGTGCATGGTTCTGCACGGTGGTGCATGCTGCACCATGGGATGGCAAAGTGGTGCACGGTTTGACCAGGTGGTGCATGGTTCTGCACGGTGGCGCATGCTGCACCAAGATGGTGGATGGGATGGCAATGTGGTGCACGGTTTGACCAGATGGTGCATGGTTCTGCACGGTGGCGCAGGCTGCACCAAGATGGTGGATGGGATGGCAAAGTGGTGCACGGTTTGACCAGATGGTGCATGGTTCTTCACGGTGGCGCAGGCTGCACCAAGATGGATGGGATGGCAAAGTGGTGCACGGTTTGGATGGGATGGCAAAGTGGTGCACGGTTTGACCAGGTGGTGCATGGTTCTTCACGGTGGCGCAGGCGGCACCAAGATGGTGGATGGGATGGCAAAGTGGTGCACGGTTTGACCAGGTGGTGCATGGTTCTGCACGGTGGCGCATGCTGCACCGAGATGTTGGATGGGGTGGCAAAGTGGTGCACGGTTTGACCAGATGGTGCATGGTTCTGCACGGTGGCGCAGGCGGCACCAAGATGGTGGATGGGATGGCAAAGTGGTGCACGGTTTGACCAGGTGGTGCATGGTTCTTCACGGTGGCGCAGGCTGCACCAAGATGGTGGATGGGATGGCAAAGTGGTGCATGGTTCTTCACGGTGGCGCAGGCTGCACGGTGGCGCAGGCTGCACTGTGGCGTTCTGCACGGTGGCGCATGCTGCACCAAGATGGTGGATGGGATGGCAATGTGGTGCACGGTTTGACCAGGTGGTGCATGGTTCTGCACGGTGGTGCATGCTGCACCAAGATGGTGGATGGGATGGCAATGTGGTGCACGGTTTGACCAGATGGTGCATGGTTCTGCACGGTGGTGCATGCTGCACCATGGGATGGCAAAGTGGTGCACGGTTTGACCAGGTGGTGCATGGTTCTGCACGGTGGCGCATGCTGCACCAAGATGGTGGATGGGATGGCAATGTGGTGCACGGTTTGACCAGATGGTGCATGGTTCTGCACGGTGGCGCAGGCTGCACCAAGATGGTGGATGGGATGGCAAAGTGGTGCACGGTTTGACCAGATGGTGCATGGTTCTTCACGGTGGCGCAGGCTGCACCAAGATGGATGGGATGGCAAAGTGGTGCACGGTTTGGATGGGATGGCAAAGTGGTGCACGGTTTGACCAGGTGGTGCATGGTTCTTCACGGTGGCGCAGGCGGCACCAAGATGGTGGATGGGATGGCAAAGTGGTGCACGGTTTGACCAGGTGGTGCATGGTTCTGCACGGTGGCGCATGCTGCACCGAGATGGTGGATGGGGTGGCAAAGTGGTGCACGGTTTGACCAGATGGTGCATGGTTCTGCACGGTGGCGCAGGCGGCACCAAGATGGTGGATGGGATGGCAAAGTGGTGCACGGTTTGACCAGATGGTGCATGGTTCTGCACGGTGGCGCATGCTGCACCAAGATGGTGGATGGGATGGCAAAGTGGTGCACGGTTTGACCAGATGGTGCATGGTTCTGCACGGTGGCGCAGGCTGCACCAAGATGGTGGATGGGATGGCAAAGTGGTGCACGGTTTGACCAGATGGTGCATGGTTCTGCACGGTGGCGCAGGCTGCACCAAGATGGTGGATGGGATGGCAAAGTGGTGCACGGTTTGACCAGATGGTGCATGGTTCTGCACGGTGGCGCATGCTGCACCAAGATGGTGGATGGGATGGCAATGTGGTGCACGGTTTGACCAGATGGTGCATGGTTCTGCACGGTGGCGCATGCTGCACCAAGATGGTGGATGGGATGGCAATGTGGTGCACGGTTTGACCAGATGGTGCATGGTTCTGCACGGTGGCGCATGCTGCACCAAGATGGTGGATGGGATGGCAAAGTGGTGCACGGTTTGACCAGATGGTGCATGGTTCTTCACGGTGGCGCAGGCTGCACCAAGATGGTGGATGGGATGGCAAAGTGGTGCACGGTTTGACCAGGTGGGGCATGGTTCGCACGGTGGCGCAGGCGGCACCAAGATGGTGGATGGGATGGCAAAGTGGTGCACGGTTTGACCAGGTGGTGCATGGTTCTTCACGGTGGCGCAGGCGGCACCAAGATGGTGGATGGGATGGCAAAGTGGTGCACGGTTTGACCAGGTGGTGCATGGTTCTGCACGGTGGCGCATGCTGCACCGAGATGGTGGATGGGGTGGCAAAGTGGTGCACGGTTTGACCAGATGGTGCATGGTTCTGCACGGTGGCGCAGGCTGCACCAAGATGGTGGATGGGATGGCAAAGTGGTGCACGGTTTGACCAGGTGGTGCATGGTTCTGCACGGTGGCGCATGCTGCACCAAGATGGTGGATGGGATGGCAATGTGGTGCACGGTTTGACCAGATGGTGCATGGTTCTGCACGGTGGCGCAGGCGGCACCAAGATGGTGGATGGGATGGCAAAGTGGTGCACGGTTTGACCAGGTGGTGCATGGTTCTGCACGGTGGCGCATGCTGCACCAAGATGGTGGATGGGATGGCAATGTGGTGCACGGTTTGACCAGATGGTGCATGGTTCTTCACGGTGGCGCATGCTGCACCGAGATGGTGGATGGGGTGGCAAAGTGGTGCACGGTTTGACCAGATGGTGCATGGTTCTGCACGGTGGCGCAGGCTGCACCAAGATGGTGGATGGGATGGCAAAGTGGTGCACGGTTTGACCAGATGGTGCATGGTTCTGCACGGTGGCGCATGCTGCACCAAGATGGTGGATGGGATGGCAAAGTGGTGCACGGTTTGACCAGATGGTGCATGGTTCTGCACGGTGGCGCATGCTGCACCAAGATGGTGGATGGGATGTGGTGCACGGTTTGACCAGATGGTGCATGGTTCTGCACGGTGGCGCATGCTGCACCAAGATGGTGGATGGGATGGCAATGTGGTGCACGGTTTGACCAGATGGTGCATGGTTCTTCACGGTGGCGCATGCTGCACCAAGATGGTGGATGGGATGGCAAAGTGGTGCACGGTTTGACCAGATGGTGCATGGTTCTGCACGGTGGCGCATGCTGCACCAAGATGGTGGATGGGATGGCAAAGTGGTGCACGGTTTGACCAGATGGTGCATGGTTCTTCACGGTGGCGCAGGCTGCACCAAGATGGTGGATGGGATGGCAAAGTGGTGCACGGTTTGACCAGATGGTGCATGGTTCTGCACGGTGGCGCAGGCGGCACCAAGATGGTGGATGGGATGGCAAAGTGGTGCACGGTTTGACCAGATGGTGCATGGTTCTGCACGGTGGCGCAGGCTGCACCAAGATGGTGGATGGGATGGCAAAGTGGTGCACGGTTTGACCAGATGGTGCATGGTTCTGCACGGTGGCGCATGCTGCACCAAGATGGTGGATGGGATGGCAAAGTGGTGCACGGTTTGACCAGATGGTGCATGGTTCTGCACGGTGGCGCAGGCTGCACCAAGATGGTGGATGGGATGGCAAAGTGGTGCACGGTTTGACCAGATGGTGCATGGTTCTGCACGGTGGCGCATGCTGCACCAAGATGGTGGATGGGATGGCAAAGTGGTGCACGGTTTGGATGGGATGGCAAAGTGGTGCACGGTTTGACCAGATGGTGCATGGTTCTGCACGGTGGCGCAGGCTGCACCAAGATGGTGGATGGGATGGCAAAGTGGTGCACGGTTTGACCAGATGGTGCATGGTTCTGCACGGTGGCGCATGCTGCACCAAGATGGTGGATGGGATGGCAATGTGGTGCACGGTTTGACCAGATGGTGCATGAGCCCTGCACGGTGGATGCTGCATGCGGGATGGGATGGCGCAAAGTGCACGGTTTTGATGGGGTGGCAAAGTGGTGCACGGTTTGACCAGATGGTGCATGGTTCTTCACGGTGGCGCAGGCTGCACCAAGATGGTGGATGGGATGGCAAAGTGGTGCACGGTTTGGATGGGATGGCAAAGTGGTGCACGGTTTGACCAGGGTGTGCATGGTTCTGCACGGTGGCGCATGCTGCACCAAGATGGTGGATGGGATGGCAATGTGGTGCACGGTTTGACCAGATGGTGCATGGTTCTGCACGGTGGCGCAGGCGGCACCAAGATGGTGGATGGGATGGCAAAGTGGTGCACGGTTTGACCAGGTGGTGCATGGTTCTGCACGGTGGCGCGGGCGGCACCAAGATGGTGTATGGGATGGCAAAGTGGTGCACGGTTTGACCAGGTGGTGCATGGTTCTGCACGGTGGCGCATGCTGCACCAAGATGGTGGATGGGATGGCAATGTGGTGCACGGTTTGACCAGATGGTGCATGGTTCTGCACGGTGGCGCAGGCTGCACCGAGATGTTGGCTTGACCAGGCAGTGCATGAAATAACCAAATTGAGCAAACCTTATCAAGATGGTGGATGGGGTGGCAAAGTGGTGTACGGATTGATGGGGTGGTGCATGAAGTGGCCAAATGGAGCAAATCGCCACAAGATGCTGGATGGGGTGGCAAATTGGCACACGGTTTGATCGGATGGTGCATGAAATGGCCGAATGGAGCAAACCGCACCAAGGTAGGGGCGGCTAAGTGGCGCACGACTTGACCATATGGTGTATGAAACAGCCGACTTGAGCAAACCACACCAACATGGTGGATGGGGTGGAGAAGTGGCGCACGGTTTGACCGTGTGGTGCATGAATTAGCCAAATCGAGAAAACCGCAACCAGAAGGTGGATGGACCTACAACGTGATGCACGGCTTGACCAGGTGTTGCTTAAATACTAAAATCGGGTAAACCGCACCATGATGGTGGATGGGGTGGCAAAGTGGTCCACGGTTTGAACGGATGGTACAAGAAGTGGCCGCATGAAGTATACCGCACCAAGATGGAGGAAGGGGTGCCAAAGTGGGGCACGGCTTGACCGGGTGGTGCATTAAATAGTAAAATTGAGCCAACCGTAGCAAGATGGTGGATGGACCTGCAATGTGGTGCACGGCTTGACCAGATGGTGCTTAAATAGTAAAATCGGGTAGACGGCACCAAGATGGTGGATGGGGTGGCAAAATGGTCCACGGTTTGAACGGATGGTACAAGAAGTGGCCGCATGACGTAAACCGCACCAAGATGGAGGAAGGGGTGGCAAAGTGGCGCACGGCTTGACCGGATGGTGCATGAGTAAGGGGTGGCAAAGTGGTACACGCGATGATTGGGTGGTGCACCAAGCTGCCAAATGTAGCAAACCGCACCAAGATGGAGGAAGGAGGTGGTAAAGTGGCGCACGGCTTGACCGGGTGGTGCATGAAGGGGCCTAATGGAGCGAACCGCACCAAGATGGAAGAAAGGGTGGCAAAGTGGCGTTTGGCTGGACCGGTGCATGAGGATGGAGCTTATCGCACCAAGATGGTGGATGGAGTGTCAACGTGGTGCACAGTTATATAAAGTGGTGCATGAAATGGCCAGACGGAGTTTATCGCACCAAGAAGGTGGATGGAGTGCAAAACGGTGGCGCACCAAGATGGAGGAAGGGGTGGCAAAGTGGCGCATGGCTTGACCGGGTATTGAATGTAATAGCAAATATGGTGGATGGGATAGAAAAATGGCACTCAGCTTGACCGGGGTGTGCATGAAATAGCCAAATCGCACTAAAATGGTGGATGAAGTGGCAAAGTGGTCCACGGTTTGAGCGGATAGTGCAAGAAATAACCAAATCGAGCAAACCACATCAAGATGGTGGATGGGATTGCAAAATGGTCCACAGTTTGACTGGGTGGTGCAAGAAATGGACAAAGAAGCATATCGCAGCCAGCTGGTTGATGGAGTGGCAAAGTGGTGACAGCTTGACCGGGTGTGCATGAAGGGGCCAAATGAAGCAAACCGAACAAAGATGGAGTGGCGCACGGCTTGACCGGGTGATGCATGAAATAGCAAAATCGAGCGAACCGCACCAAGATGGAGGATCGGGTAGCAAAATGGCGGGGATGGGGTGGCAACGTGGCGCACGGTTTTAACGGATGGTGCAATACGGCACATGATTTGACCGGGTGGTGCATAAAATAGCCAAATCCAGCAAACTGCACCAAGATGGTGGAAAGGATGGCAAAGTAATGCACAGTTTTACCGACTGGTGCATGAAGTGGCCAAATGGAGCAAACCACACCAAAACGGAGGAAGGGGTGGCAAAGTTGTCCACGGTTTGACCGAGTGGTGCATGAAATTGCCAAATCGATCAAATCGCACCAAGATGAGCGTAGAAAAGTGGCACGGCCTGGCCGGGTGATGCATGAAGGGGCCAAATGGAGCAAACCGCACCAAGATGGAGGAAAGGGTGGCAAAGTGGCGCACGGCTTGACCGGGTGGTGCATGAAATAGTCAAATCGCACCAAGATGTTGGATGGGGTGGCAAAGTTGTTTCCGGTTTGACCGAGTGGTGCATTAAGTGGCCAAATGGAGCAAACCGCGCTAAAATGAAGAAAGGGTGGCAAAGTGGTGCACGGCTTGACCAGGCAGTGCATGAAATAACCAAATTGAGCAAACCTTATCAAGATGGTGGATGGGGTGGCAAAGTGGTGCACGGATTGATGGGGTGGTGCATGAAGTGGCCAAATGGAGCAAATCGCCACAAGATGCTGGATGGGGCTAATTGGCACACGGTTTGATCGGATGGTGCATGAAATGGCCGAATGGAGCAAACCGCACCAAGGTTGGGGCGGCTAAGTGGCGCACGACTTGACCAGATGGTGTATGAAACAGCCGACTTGAGCAAACCACACCAACATGGTGGATGGGGTGGAGAAGTGGCGCACGGTTTGACCGTGTGGTGCATGAATTAGCCAAATCGAGCAAACCGCAACCAGATGGTGGATGGACCTGTAATGTGATGCATGGCTTGACCAGGTGGTGATTAAATACTAAAATCGTGTAAACCGCACCATGATGGTGGATGGGGTGGCAAAGTGGTCCACGGTTTGATCGGATGGTGCATGAAGTGGCCGAATGGAGCAAATCGCACCAAGATGGAGGAAGGGGTGGCAAAGTGGAGCTCGGCTTGACCGGATGGTGCAGGAGGAAGGGGTGGCAAAGTTGTACACGCACTGAATGGGTGGTGCCCCAAGCTGCCAAATATAGTAAACCGATGAGTGGCGCACGGCTTGACCGGGTGGTGCATGAAGGGGCCAAATGGATGGAGGATGACAAGATGGAGGAAAGGGTGGCAAAGTAGCGCACTGCTTGACCGGGTTGTGCATTAAATAGTAAAATCGAGCCAACTGCACAAAAATGGTGGATGGGGTGGCAAAGTGGCGCACGGTTTGATCGGATGGTGCGTGAAGTAGCCGAATGAGGTGCATGAAGTGGCGCTCGGCTTGAACGGATGGTGCATGAGGAAGGGGTGGTAAAGTGGTACACGTTTGATTGGGTGCATCGAGCTGCCAAACGGAGCAAACCGCACTAATATGGAGGAAGGAGTGGTAAAATAGACAAATCCAGCAAACTGCACCAAGATGATGGAATGGATGACGAAGTAATGCACAGGTTTACCAGGTGGTGCGAGAAGTGGCCAAATGGAGCAAATCGCCACAAGATGCTGGATGGGGCTAATTGGCACACGGTTTGATCGGATGGTGCATGAAATGGCCGAATGGAGCAAACCGCACCAAGGTAGGGGCGGCTAAGTGGCGCACGACTTGACCAGATGGTGTATGAAACAGCCGACTTGAGCAAACCACACCAACATGGTGGATGGGGTGGAGAAGTGGCACACGGTTTGACCGTGTGGTGCATGAATTAGCCAAATCGAGCAAACCGCAACCAGATGGTGGATGGACCTGTAATGTGATGCATGGCTTGACCAGGTGGTGATTAAATACTAAAATCGGGTAAACCGCACCATGATGGTGGATGGGGTGGCAAAGTGGTCCACGGTTTGAACAGATGGTACAAGAAGTGGCCGCATGAAGAATACCGCACCAAGATGGAGGAAGGGGTGCCAAAGTGGGGCACTGCTTGACCGGGTGGTGCATTAAATAGTAAAATTGAGCCAACCGTAGCAAGATAGTGGATGGGGTGGCAAAGTGGTCCTAAATCCAGCAAACTGCACCAAGAAGATGGAAAGGATGACAAAGTAATGCACAGGTTTACCAGGTGGTGCGAGAAGTGGCCAAATGGAGCAAATCGCCACAAGATGGTGGATGGGGCTAATTGGCACACGGTTTGATCGGATGGTGCATGAAACGGCCGAATGGAGCAAACCGCACCAAGGTAGGGGCGGCTAAGTGGCGCACGACTTGACCAGATGGTGTATGAAACAGCCGACTTGAGCAAACCACACCAACATGGTGGATGGGGTGGAGAAGTGGCACACGGTTTGACCGTGTGGTGCATGAATTAGCCAAATCGAGCAAACCGCAACCAGATGGTGGATGGACCTGTAATGTGATGCATGGCTTGACCAGGTGGTGATTAAATACTAAAATCGGGTAAACCGCACCATGATGGTGGATGGGGTGGCAAAGTGGTCCACGGTTTGAACAGATGGTACAAGAAGTGGCCGTATGAAGAATACCGCACCAAGATGGAGGAAGGGGTGCCAAAGTGGGGCACTGCTTGACCGGGTGGTGCATTAAATAGTAACATTGAGCCAACCGTAGCAAGATAGTGGATGAGGTGGCAAAGTGGTCCACAAATCCAGCAAACTGCACCAAGAAGATGGAAAGGATGACAAAGTAATGCACAGGTTTACCAGGTGGTGCGAGAAGTGGCCAAATGAAGCAAACCGCGCCAAGATGTAGGAAAAGGTAGCAGATTGTCGCACGGCTTGACTGGATGGTGCACGAAATAGTAAAATCGAGCGAACCGCACCAAAATGGAGGATATGGGGGCAAAGCGGTACGCGGGTCACCCGGGTGGTGCATGAAATATCCAAATCGAGCAAACCGCACCAAGATGGAGGATTGAGTAGCAAATTGGCGCACTGCACCAAGATGGGGGATGGGATGGCGAAGTGGCGCACGGTTTTAACAGATGATGCATTATCGCACACGACTCTACCAGATGGTGCAAGGAATAGTCAAATCAAGCAAACTGCACCAAGATGGTGGATAGGGTGGCAAAGTAATGCACAGTTTGACCGGCTGGTGCATGAAGTGGCCAAGTGGAGCAAACCGCACCAAGACGGAGGAAGGGGTGGCAAAGTTGGCCACGGTTTGACCGAGTTGTGCATGAAATTGTCAAATCGAGCAAACCGCACCAAGATGGTGGATGGGGTGGCAAAGTTGAGCAAGGCTTGACCAGGTGGTGCATGAAATAGCCAAATCGCACCAAGACGGTGGATGGGGTGGCAAAGCTGTTTACGGTTTGACCGAGAGGAGCATTAAGTGGCCAAATGGAGCAAACCGCACCAAGATAGTGGTGCATTAATTAGCCAAATCGAGCAAACCACACCAAGATCGTGAATGGGCCTGCTAAGTGGCGCACGACTTGACCGGTTGGTGCATGAAATGGGTATATCGTGCAAACCATACCAATATAGTGGATGGGGTGCTACATTTGTCCACGGTTTTAACCGGGTGGTGCAAGAAGTGGCTTAAAGGGAGAGAATCGCAATAAAATGGTGGATGGAGTGGCACAGTGGTCCACGGTTTGACCGAGTGGTGCATGAAGTGGCCAAATCAAGCAAACCGCACTAATATGGTGGATGGGGTGACAAAGTGAGGTACGGTTTGACCGGGTTGTGCATGGAATAGCCAAATCCAGAGTGTATGTAATTAAGAGTGGCGACACTGTCAGAATTGGAACAAAATTCATCTGTCATTCCCTGTCAAATGCGGCACATGTCGCCACTCTTAATTACATACACTCTGGCCAAATCGAAAAAACCGCACGACATGGTGGCCCTGCAAAGTGGCGCACGGTTTGACCGGGTGGTGCATGAAGTGGCTAAATGGAGCAAATCGCACCAAGATGGCGGAAGGGTTGGCGAAGTGGCCCACGGTTTGCCCGGTTGGTGCATGAAGTGGCCAAACCGCACCAAGATGGAAGTAGACCGCTAAGTTATTTATTTTATTGTTTTTCAATCCAATTTTTCGTATGCACTCCGGATGTTTGCGATTAATAAATAACGGGAAACGCCGTCCAGACAGAACACTTTATTTACAAATCGCGGGTTGTCTTCGTTTTTAACAGAAATCCTTAAATTTCCAGAAGGCGATCGGTGTTCCGGTGTAGGCACAGATCAGTCTGGACGGATTTGTTTATAGGAAGATCGGGAAAGCAATCCGAAAGACTCATTTAGTTTGTGTGATGGAAGGGGAATCCGCTCGCGTTAATTTTGATGTTTTCAGCAGAAATTTGTTAGTACTCAAAATACATTTCTCGCTTAACTTTTCAAAAGGACCTAAGTAACATTTTTTCATGAATTAATTTGAATAGCGCAAACAACAGAAAAACATGAAAGCTTTTGATTGCAGTACTCAAATTAATTCATGAAAAAAATGTTACTTAGGTCCTTTTGAAAAGTTAGGCGAGATTTGTTGTTCCGCTGCAGGAATCAAACAATCCAGATGTTTTGGATTATGGGAAACATGGAGAAGGTCATCCGCACATTCCTCGGATGTAATCCGGATGTTTGCGATTAAAAAATAACGGGAAACGCCATCCAGAACACTTTGTTTACAAATCGCGGGGGATTTTTCCTCGTTTTTAACAGAAATTCGTTCATTTCAGAAGGCGACCGGTGTTCCGGTGCAGGGACAGATCGATCTGGACGGATTTGTTTATGGGAAGATCGGGAAAGCAATCCGAAAGACTCATTTAGTTTGCGTGACGGAAGGGGAATCCGCTCGCGTTAATTTTAATGTTTTCAGCAGGAATTTGTTAGTTCCCAAAATGCATTTGTTGTTCCGCTGCAGGAATCAAACAATCCAGATGTTTTGGATTATGGGAAACACGGAGAAGGTCGTCCGCACATTCCTCGGATGTAATCCGGATGTTTGCGATTAAAAAATAACGGGATACGCCGTCCGGAACACTTTGTTTACAAATCGCGGGGGGAATTTTTTCCTCGTTTTTAACAGAAATTCGTTCATTTCCAGAAGGCGACCGGTGTTCCGGTGCAGGGACAGATCGATCTGGACGGATTTGTTTATGGAAAGATCGGGAAAGCAATCCGACAGACTCATTTAGTTTGCGTGACGGAAGGGAATCCGCTCGCGTTAATTTTAATGTTTTCCAGCAGGAATTTGTTAGTTCCCAAAATGCATTTGTTGTTCCGCTGCAGGAATCAAACAATCCAGATGTTTTGGATTATGGGAAACACGGAGAAGGTCATCCGCACATTCCTCGGATGTAATCCGGATGTTTGCGATTAAAAAATAACGGGAAACGCCATCCAGAACACTTTGTTTACAAATCGCGGGGGGGATTTTTTCCTCGTTTTTTAACAGAAATTCGTTCATTTCCAGAAGGCGACCGGTGTTCCGGTGCAGGGACAGATCGATCTGGACGGATTTGTTTATGGGAAGATCGGGAAAGCAATCCGAAAGACTCATTTAGTTTGCGTGACGGAAGGGGAATCCGCTCGCGTTAATTTTAATGTTTTCAGCAGGAATTTGTTAGTTCCCAAAATACATTTGTTGTTCCCTGTTGTTCCGCTGCAGGAATCAAACAATCCAGATGTTTTGGATTATGGGAAACACGGAGAAGGTCATCCGCACATTCCTCGGATGTAATCCGGATGTTTGCGATTAAAAATAACAGGATACGCCGTCCGGAACACTTTGTTTACAAATCGCTGGGGAATTTTTCCTCGTTTTTAACAGAAATTCGTTCATTTCCAGAAGGCGACCGGTGTTCCGGTGCAGGGACAGATCGATCTGGACGGATTTGTTTATGGAAAGATCGGGAAAGCAATCCGAAAGAATCATTTAGTTTGCGTGACGGAAGGGAATCCGCTCGCGTTAATTTTAATGTTTTCAGCAGGAATTTGTTAGTTCCCAAAATGCATTTGTTGTTCCGCTGCAGGAATCAAACAATCCAGATGTTTTGGATTATGGGAAACACGGAGAAGGTCATCCGCACATTCCTCGGATGTAATCCGGATGTTTGCGATTAAAAATAACGGAAACGCCATCCAGAACACTTTGTTTACAAATCGCGGGGGATTTTTCCTCGTTTTTAACAGAAATTCGTTCATTTCCAGAAGGCGACCGGTGTTCCGGTGCAGGGACAGATCGATCTGGACGGATTTGTTTATGGGAAGATCGGGAAAGCAATCCGAAAGACTCATTTAGTTTGCGTGACGGAAGGGGAATCCGCTCGCGTTAATTTTAATGTTTTCAGCAGGAATTTGTTAGTTCCCAAAATACATTTGTTGTTCCCTGTTGTTCCGCTGCAGGAATCAAACAATCCAGATGTTTTGGATTATGGGAAACACGGAGAAGGTCATCCGCACATTCCTCGGATGTAATCCGGATGTTTGCGATTAAAAAATAACGGGATACGCCGTCCGGAACACTTTGTTTACAAATCGCGGGGGGAATTTTTTCCTCGTTTTTTAACAGAAATTCGTTCATTTCCAGAAGGCGACCGGTGTTCCGGTGCAGGGACAGATCGATCTGGACGGATTTGTTTATGGAAAGATCGGGAAAGCAATCCGAAAGACTCATTTAGTTTGCGTGACGGAAGGGGAATCCGCTCGCGTTAATTTTAATGTTTTCAGCAGGAATTTGTTAGTTCCCAAAATGCATTTGTTGTTCCGCTGCAGGAATCAAACAATCCAGATGTTTTGGATTATGGGAAACACGGAGAAGGTCATCCGCACATTCCTCGGATGTAATCCGGATGTTTGCGATTAAAAAATAACGGGAAACGCCATCCAGAACACTTTGTTTACAAATCGCGGGGGGGATTTTTTCCTCGTTTTTTAACAGAAATTCGTTCATTTCCAGAAGGCGACCGGTGTTCCGGTGCAGGGACAGATCGATCTGGACGGATTTGTTTATGGGAAGATCGGGAAAGCAATCCGAAAGACTCATTTAGTTTGTGTGATGGAAGGGGAATCCGCTCGCGTTAATTTTAATGTTTTCAGCAGGAATTTGTTAGTTCCCAAAATACATTTGTTGTTCCCTGTTGTTCCGCTGCAGGAATCAAACAATCCAGATGTTTTGGATTATGGGAAACACGGAGAAGGTCATCCGCACATTCCTCGGATGTAATCCGGATGTTTGCGATTAAAAAATAACGGGAAACGCCATCCGAAACACTATATGGTTACAAATCGCGGGGGGAAATTTTTCCTCGTTTTCAACAGAAATTCATTAATTTCCAGAAGGCGATCGGTGTTCCGGTGCAGGGACAGATCGATCTGGATGGATTTGTTTATGGAAAGATCGGAGAAGCAATCTGAAAGACTGGAGGAACTACCGGAGAAATTCTTGTAGGAACTGTTGTTTTGGAGGCATTCCTTTAAGAAACTAGGAGGAATTCTAGGATATTTTCCTCCACAATTCGGGACTCGCGTCCTGAATCACTCACGCAGTCCCGTTGAACTTTACGACAAGCGTGGTTTTTTCGAAGGTCCCAACTAATGCAGCGTACACACCAGTCAAGCAGTTTGACGAACATTGACTTCGCCCCCAAGAAAACGCTTCGAAACGAAAATGAAACGTGTGTGAAGTTGTTCGAACAACCATTTGCAGTTGGCGGCTCGGCTCGGTTGGAAAAAATTAAAACGGTTTGATTTTGGTTTGAGTACTCGGGGGTGGAGTCAATAGTGCTGTCCAAATGAGCAGCTCGAAGTTGTTCCCGTCCTGCTCGTTCTTTTTTGTCAATAAATGGGCATGAGCAGGACAGGGAGAAACTTCGAGCTACTTCAAGCTCTCATTGGACAGCACTAATATTCGTCAAACATGTTTGAGCCCTCCTTAGCCGTGCGGTAAGACGCGTGGCTACAAAGCAAGACCATGCTGAGGGTGGCTGGGTTCGATTCCCGGTGCCGGTCTAAGCAATTTTCGGATTGGAAGTTGTCACGACTTCCCTGGGTATAAAAGTATCATCGTATTAGCCTCATGATATACGAAGGCAAAAATGGTGATCTGGGAATTGTTAAATTTTAACTAAAAGTTAAACGAATCGGTCACTGGGGAAAAATTCGTGAGTTCGGTTAAGTTTCAATATTCCAGAATGTGCGTAATGTCTATGTTGGGCAAAACTATTCCCATTACCACTCCTTCTCGTATGGGCCAGCTGGTAAGGGCGATGACAACTACAGCGTCGGGTTGCAAGAGTGTGATTTCGAGTCCCGCTCGAAGAGAGTAACGAAAAAGTGTTCCATTTAAAGATTATGAAATATAATAACTATCCAGTTTTCCGCGAGCGGTAATGGCCGCCAGCTTGCCTGTGGGTTAGTCTCTGATTTGACGTCTGTGGAGGTCAACTGCACCCACCGCTCCGAGCATTCTGATCAATGTGGCATATACAGTATGGTCCATAAAAAAATGCGAAAACATGAAAATTATAGTTACGTAGTTTTATAATTGAGAGACTATGTTACATAGTAACAATTTTTTTCAATAATACATTCACTAGATACAAATGTTTTTTTTTTCATGATACGTTCGCTTACATACATATATATGAATAGTAGAAATAACCCTTTAATGTGCAGAAACATAAGTTAAAAAATATTTTCGCATTTTTTTATGGACCATACTGTAAAGTTAAATTAAAGCCTTCTTATACCACATTGATCAAAATGCTTGAATGGTGGGTGCCAGTAACGTCAAACCAGAGACTAACCCGCAGACATGCTGGCGGCCATTACCGCTCGCGGAAAACTGGATAAAATATAAAATACAAAGTGCAAAAAGAATTTGAAAAAAAAAACGCAACAGATTTTTTTTCTTGTTTTCAAAATTAAGCTGAATAAATGCTACTCAGCAAAAGTTCTATTTCATCGATAAACTAGGATAAAGCGACTTTCTGTCCCTTTTGACCTTCTGTCCCTCTCGACTTTCGACCTTCTGCGCCTTTCGATTTGTGACCTACTGTCCCTTTTGACTTTCACCTTTCTGTCCCTATCGACTTTCGACCTTCTGTCCCTTTCGATTTTCGGCCTTTTGTCCCTTTCGACTTTCGACCTTCTGTCCCTTTCGACTTTCTGTCTCCTTCGACTTTCGACCTTCTGTCCCTCTCGACTTTCGACCTTATGTTCCTTTCGACATTCGATTTTCGACCTCTTGTCCCTTTCGACTTTCAACCTTCTGTCCCTCTCGATTTTCGACCTTCTGTCCTTTTTGACTTTCGACCCTCTGTCTCTTTCGACTTTCTGTCCCTTTCGACTTTCGACCTTCTGTCCCTTTCGACTTTCGTCCTTCTTTTCCTTCCGACTCTCGACCTTCTGTCTCTTTCGAATTTCGTCCTCCTATCCCTTTTGACTCTCGACCTTCTGTCACTTTCGGCTCTTGACCTTCTATTCCTTTCGACCTTCTGTCTCTCTCGACTTTCGACCTTCTGTCTCTCTCGACTTTCGACCTCCTGTCTCTCTCAACTTTCGGCCTTCTGTCCCTCTCGACTTTCTTTTTCTTTTGACTTTCGACCTTTCGTCCCTTTCCACTTTCGTCCTTCAATCCTTTTCGACTCTTGACCTTGTCTCTTTCGACTTTCTGTCCCTTTCGACTTTCGACCTGATGTCCCTTTTGACTCTCGACCTTCTGTCCCTTTCGAATTTCGAACTTTTTTCACTTTCGACTTTCGACCTTCTGTCTTTTGACTCTCAACCTTCGCTTCCTTTCGACTTTCGTCCTTCTATTCCTTCCGACTCTCGATCTTCTGTCTCTTTCGACTTTCTGTCCCTTTCGACTTTGGACCTTCTGTCCCTTTCGACTTTCAACCTTCTGTCTCTTTCGACTTTCGACCTTCTATACCTTTCGACCTTCTGTCCCTTTCGACTTTCGACTTTCTGTCTTTTACGACTTTCGACCGGCTATCCCTCTCGACTTTCTGTTTATTTTGACTTTCGGCTTTCTGTCCCTTTCGACTTTCGACCTTCTGTCTCTCTCGATATCGACCTTCTGTCCCTTTCGACTTTCGACCTACTTTCCCTTTCGACTTTTGACCTTCTATTTCTTTCGACCTTCTGTCCCTTTCGACTTTCGACCTTCTTTCGACTTTCGACCTTTTTTCGACTTTCGATCTCCTGTCCCTCTCGCATTTCGGCCTTCTGTCCCTTTTGACTTTCTGTTGCTTTTAACTTTCGACCCTTCGTCCATTTCGACTTTCGACCTTCTGTACCTTTCGACTTTCGTCCTTCTATCCCTTTCGACTCTCGACCTTCTGTCTCTTTCGACTTTCTGTCCCTTTCGACTTTCGACCTTCTGTTCCTCTCGATCTTCGACCTTCTGTCCATTTCGACTTTCGATTTCCTGTCCCTTACGACTTTCTGTCCCTTTCGACTTTCGACTTTCTGTCCCTTTCGACTTTCGACCTTCTGTCCCTTTCGACTTTCGACCTTCTGTCCCTTTCGACTTTCGATCTTCTGTCCCTTTATTTTCCCTTATGTTTTTGCACTGCTAAAGTAAATGCTGGAAGTAAATAATCTGGATACACTGCCACATCTCAGCCATTTTTAGTAGTTGAATCTTGGTCTGTATATTTGGTATATTTTAAATATAAATTTCTAAATTGCTGTAAAGCTGCTTTGTGAGTTAAGTGCATAGAAAATGGACGGAAATAAAAAACGAGATCATTGGCGCAAGGAGAAGCAGAGGAATGCGCTTCGTAATGTCGCCAAGCAAAACCCATCTATGGCCCTCTCGATGAGGAAATTTTTGACGACGACTCCGGTGGCATCTGGCAGCGCAGCAGGTTAGTGAGCATTAATCACGACGGCATACAGCAGTGCTGTCATAACTGAAGAAAAAATGCATCGAATTTTATTTATATATATTTTTTATAAAAATATAATTCCGTATATTGTATATATTAAAGTCAAAGTTTGGGTGGTGCTAAACTCGGAAGTTTATTTGAAAAAATATGCAGAAACATCAAAAAACAGTGATTTGCCGTTAGATGGCACAACTCACGATGAAGAACTTCGATACTCATTCAGTTATTTTAGAATAAAATACAGAATGTTATGCTGAAAACCGCGAGAAGATTAAAGTTTATTAGCCATAGTTATTAGCATTTTACTGGAGTGTTGTAAGGGTGGATTAATTACGGAACGAAATTTGCTCAAACTACACTTCAGTAAAATGCTAATAACTTTGCCGTGTGAACTCAGAACTTCTCACGGTTTTCAGCATAACATTCTGTATTTTATCCTACAATACCTGAATGAGTATCAAAGTTCTACATCGTGAGTTGTGCCATCTAACTGCAAATCGCTGTTTTTCGATGTTTCTGCATACATTTTTCCGTATAAACTTCTAACGAGTATAGCACCGCCCAAACCATGATGGATTTGGCTGAAATTTTGTCCATAGCATCAGGGCATCAACAAATAGGATTGAATGAGAGGGCGGCCCATCAACAAATTTGAAATAAGTTTTTCCCCATACTAATTTGAGCCACCATAATATATATACATAAGTTAAGTATTATATACAAAGACAGACAGACATGTGCTCAGTTCATCGAGCTTAGTTGATTGATATATAACACTATGGGTCTCCGAGCTTTCTATAGAAAGTTTGTTTTCGGAGTGCAATGGTAGCCTTTCGGTACAATTTTGAGAAAGGTAAAAATCATTTGCACATAGAAAAGAAATCTTACATGGGGGAGGAAGTCGGAAAATCTAGAAAAAAAATGCTAATAAATGTACGGCCCTATTGCGAAAACTTCATTTACAATGTAGTAAATGATTTACTCCGTGGCCCTCCTTGGCCGTGCGGTAAGACGCGCGGCTACAAAGCAAGACCATGCTGAGGGTGGCTGGGTTCGATTCCCGGTACCGGTCTAGGCAATTTTCGGATTGGAAATTGTCTCGACTTCCCTCGGTATAAAAGTATCATCGTGTTAGCCTCATGATATACGAATGCAAAAATGGTAACTTGGCTTAGAAACCTCGCAGTTAATAACTGTGGAAGTGCTTAATGAACACTAAGCTGCGAGGCGGCTCTGTCCCAGTGTGGGGATGTAATGCCAATAAGATGAAGAAGAAATGATTTACTTTACATTCAAACATATTTCTATGACTGAATCGACAATATATTCTTAAACAAAGTTGTTTTGTTTTATTTAGTAATGTTATCATGAATTGAGTTTTTTTCCGCAATATTCAGAATAATACACGACTTTCTCCCTTTCACGGCTAAGGCGTGCGGTGAGATGCGCGGCTACACAGCAAAACCATGCTGAGGGTGGCTGGGTTCGATGCCCGATGCCGGTTTAGGAAATTTTCGGATTGGAAATTGTCTCGACTTCCCTGGGCATAAAAGTAAAGCCTCATGATATACGTATGCAGAAATGGTAACTTGGTTAGAAACCTCGCAATTAATAACTGTGTAAAGCCCGCAGTCCACTGTTTGTCATAATGACAAATATTTGTCAAGTTGATCCGGACTTCTACCAAACCGATTAGAAATCGACATGGATATCAGGCTGACTTGACAAATATTTGTCATTATGACAAACAGTGTACTGATAGCTTAAGGGCTTAATGAACACTAAGCTGCGAGGCGGGAATGTTCCAGTGGGGAATGTAATGCCATAGAAGAAGAAGAAGACACGACTTTCTATATATTTTGTTTATAATATTTACTTCGATGGTTCGTACATCTTGCAGACCTGAGCGATAGTACTGGTATCCCTCCCGATGCGTTAGCTGCCGTTGCCGAGACAAACGATCGAGCTGAAAATACTGTTGCAGAAGCAAACGAACATCTTGCAGACCTGAGCGATAGTACTGGTATCCCTCCCGATGCGTTAGTTGAGGTTGCCGAGACAAACGATCGAGCTGAAAATACTGTTGCAGAAGCAAACGAACGAGTTGAAAATTCCGTTGCCGAGACTAACGATCGAGCTGAAAATTCCGTTGCAGAAGCAAACGAACGAGTTGAAAATTTCGTTACCGAGGCAAACGATCGAAATTTCTTTGCCAGATCCGAAACCAGCAACCACGATAATATCCCTGGTAAGTATACATTTTACGCATTGCTTAACCAACTGACTCAGGCTGAGTATCGACTTCAGATTGAAACCATTTCCAAACTTTTTCAGGAGATGTCGTAAACTCTGCTGCATCTGAAGATGTCGATGGTTTAATGCAGTCTGAGATTACTGCAATGGATTGCAATACTTCCGATGAGGACATTGTTGTAAGTAATATTTTCAATAATTACAGTACCATGGTTTCATTATAGCAGTAGTAGTTTCATTTTCTACATATAATAATTATTCATTTTAAATTTTAGGAATGTAGTGCAGCGAGCGGATTGGTCATTTCCACGCCACAGGAAAGACATAAAAGGAAACTTGGGGATGCAGTTGCAGGAGCCAAAAGGTAGAGATAGTAAGATTAATAAAAACTAATAATTGATTCCGTGCTTCATTTTAAGGCCGAAAGGCAGTTCCAACAGCGAGGAAAATGACATTATTGAGAAGCATCCAAGTATCGCACGCTCTGAGGATACGAGTACGGACATGCCTGCTTTGATGGTGGGGTGAGTACAATAATTATATACTTTTCTTGGATGAAAAAGCATAGCCATAGGGCAAGGTCAATTTATCAGTTGATCAGTTTATTTTCCTTAGTGAAACGAGGGTCTTGTGGTTGTGTCTATACTCTGGCATGCTAAAGGTTCCCCCAAACACACGCAACGGGACTGTCGCCTTCGATTGGCGACTGCGCAACGTAAACCGAACATTGCATGATGCAACTACCTAGTGATAGAGTCACAGCGACAGTCGCATCGCGTGTAGTTGGGGGAACCTTAAGACACACGTAGAATGGATACGTGAAGCTGATTCTTTACTCATTCTGCGTGGTCGTTCAGGGTGCAAAAAGGATTATTAGGGATTTATTGGAAAATTGTCAATTTTGAATGAAAAACAAATTGTTTCACAATTTATAAACTCACATATCCATAGTGAAGATATGGCCCAGCTATAATGGTGAGCACGAAGGAGAGTTTTGACAGTTAACCCATATATTTATTGTCAAAACGCACCTCAGCACTCACTTTTTTAGCATGGCCTTTAGTTTCCCCATGACTCTTATATTTATCTTATCTGTATATCCATTGTTTTTTCCTTCATTAATCAAATTCCGCCCTCGCATGGTTCTGTTCCTACGATTTCCCATGGGAAAATTGTCAACCGCAACGCAAACGTATCCTATGTGCGAGGCTCATAAAACGGTTTGATTCTGGTTTGAGTTGTCGGGGGTGGAGTCAAGGTTCGCCGAACATGTTTGAGCATTTGTAGTGAAGTTGCTTAAACCCCCATATATTTTTTGATGGTTGGTGCTCAAGTTGGCGCTTCGGTCGTTCGTGTTTGATGGAACGTACACACGGTCAAGCAGTTTGACCAACATTGACTCCACCTCTCGTTTATTCAAACATCTATCAAGTTTTACCAACAGCGGCACGAACAATCAATTTATTCGACCAACAATATCACACACGAACGACCGAAGCGCCAACTTGAGCACCAACCATCAAAAAATATATGGGGGTTTGTGCAACTTCAATACAAATGCTCAAACATGTTCGACGAACTTTGACTCCGCCTCCGGCAACTCAAACCAAAATCAAACCGTTTTAATTTTTTCCAACCAAGCCGCCAACTGTCAAATGGTTGTTCGAACTTAAGAGGCTGCACTCATAAAAGAGATGAAGTGTTTTGTTTTTAATCCAGGCTCGTTAGTTCGAACAACTTCACACACGGTCAGACAAAGCAGCAACCGAAGCGTTTTCTTGGGGTCGGAGTCAATGTTCGTCAAATTGCTTGACTGGTGTGTACGTTGCATAATGGAACGTACACACGGTCAAGCAGTTTGACCAACATTGACTCCACCTCTTGTTTATTCAAACATCCATCAATATTTACGAACAGCGACACGCACAATCAATTTATTCGACCAACAATATCACACACGAAC
This sequence comes from Armigeres subalbatus, assembly GCF_024139115.2. Classification (NCBI taxonomy): domain Eukaryota; kingdom Metazoa; phylum Arthropoda; class Insecta; order Diptera; family Culicidae; genus Armigeres; species Armigeres subalbatus. Next base: position 109,011 of record NW_026942686.1, on the reverse strand, counting down.
GACCGAAGCGCCAACTTGAGCACCAACCATCGAAAAATATATGGGGGTTTGTGCAACTTCACTACAAATGCTCAAACATTTTCGGCGAACCTTGACTCCACCCCCCACAACTCAAACCAAAATCAAACCGTTTTAATTTTTTCCAACCGAGCCGCCAACTGTCAAATGGTTGTTCGAACAACTTCACACACGTTCAAGCAAAGCAGCAACCGAAGCGTTTTCTTGGGGGCGGAGTCAATGTTCGTCAAACTGCTTGACTGGTGTGTACGTTGCATAATGCATTAGAAAAAAGTTACACAGAGTGCAGTGGGGTCCATTTGGACCCAAGATTTCATCACGATCACAAAAACTCAAATTTCAACCGATTCTCGATCCTCAGGCATCAAACGAAAGCTGTAGGTTCATAGAACAAGCTCATGGGGTGATTCATTAAAATTGACCTCTGTAGTTCCCGGGGAACCTGTACTAAAGAGGTACTGTTTGAGCTTCTCAATTTGGCACCAAATTTTCGAGTTTCGTGTTATGAAACATAAAATTGCTTGCAAATATGTGCTCTGATGATCCCAACTGTATTTGCTATCTTGTATATGCCATTTCTGGGCAAATTTATCCCTCTAGCGGTCATCGGAGAGCCCTCTGGAAGATCCGGAACTTCCGTAAAAGTGGCCAATTCTAAAAGTTAATCCCAGAGCTTTGCGATTTTTTGGTAACCATTCATTCTGGCAAACTGTGGGTGCATTTAAAAGTTAAAGCCTTCTGTGACCTACAAATGTCCAAGAAACGGTCCCCCGGAAGATCCGGAACATTCGTCAAAATGGCCAATTTCAAAAGTTCATTCCAGAACTTCGCGATTTTTTCGTAACCATTCATTCTGGAAAATTGTTGGTGCAATCAATAGTTAAAGCCTTCTGTGACCTATAAATGTCCCAGAAACGGTCTTCCAGCAGATCCGGAACATTCGTAAAAGTGGCCAATTCCAAAAGTTCATCCCAGAGCTTCGCGATTTTTTTGTAAGCATCCATTCTGGCAAAGTGTAGGTGCAATCAATAGTTGAAGTCTTCTGTGACCCCCAAATTTCCCAGAAACGGTCCTCCGGAAGATCCGGAACACTCGTAAAAGTGGCCAATTTCAAAAGTTTATCTCAGTACTTCGCGATTTTTTGGTAACCATTCATTCTGGCAAATTGTGGGTGCAGTCGATAGTAAAAATCTTCTGTGACCCCCAAATGTCCCAGAAACCGTCCTCCGGAAAATACGGAACATTCGTAAAAGTGGCAAACTCCAAAAGTTTATTACAGAGCTTCGCGATTTTTTTTCGAAATCATTTATTCTAGCAAATCGTGAGTGCAATAAATAGTTAAAGCCTTCCGTGACCTACAAATGTCCTAGAAACGGTCTCCCGTAAGATCCGGAACATTCGTAAAAGTGGCCAATTCCAAAAGTTTATCTCAGAGCTTCGCGATTTTTTGGTAACCATTCGTTCTGGCAAATTGTGGGTGCAATCAATAGTTGAAGCCTTCTGTGACCTACAAATGTCCCAGAAACGGTCCTCCGGAAGATCCGGAACATTCGTAAAAGTGGCCAATTCCAAAAGTTTATCTCAGAGCTTCGCGATTTTTTGGTAACCATTCGTTCTGGCAAATTGTGGGTGCAGTTAATAGTTGAAGTCTTCTGTGATCTACAAATGTCCCAGAAACGGTCCTCCGGAAGATCCGGAACATTCGTAAAAGTGGCCAATTCCAAAAGTTTATCTCAGTGCTTCGCGATTTTTTGGTAACCATTCGTTCTGGCAAATTGTGGGTGCAGTTAATAGTTGAAGTCTTCTGTGATCTACAAATGTCCCAGAAACGGTCCTCCGGAAGATCCGGAACATTCGTAAAAGTGGCCAATTCCAAAAAATTATCTCAGTGCTTCGCGATTTTTGGTAACCATTCGTTCTGGCAAATGGTGGGTGCAATCAATAGTTGAAGCCTTCTGTGACCTACAAATGTCCCAGAAACGGTCCTCCGGAAGATCCGGAACATTCGTAAAAGTGGCCAATTCCAAAAGTTTATCTCAGTGCTTCGCGATTTTTGGTAACCATTCGTTCTGGCAAATTTTGGGTGCATTTAATAGTTGAAGCCTTCTGTGACCTACAAATGTCCAAGAAACGGTCCTCCGGAAGATCCGGAACATCCGTAAAATGGCCAATTCCAAAAGTTCATTCCAGAACTTCGCGATTTTTGGTAACCATTCGTTCTGGCAAATTGTGGGTGCAATCAATAGTTGAAGCCTTCTGTGACCTACAAATGTCCCAGAAACGGTCCTCCGGAAGATCCGGAACATTCGTAAAAGTGGCCAATTCCAAAAGTTTATCTCAGAGCTTCGCGATTTTTGGTAACCATTCGTTCTGGCAAATTGTGGGTGCATTTAATAGTTGAAGCCTTCTGTGACCTACAAATGTCCAAGAAACGGTCCTCCGGAAGATCCGGAACATTCGTAAAAGTGGCCAATTCCAAAAGTTTATCTCAGTGCTTCGCGATTTTTGGTAACCATTCGTTCTGGCAAATTGTGGGTGCATTTAAAAGTTAAAGCCTTCTGTGGCCTACAAATGTCCAAGAAACGGTCCTCCGGAAGATCCGGAAGATCGTCAAAATGGCCAATTCCAAAAGTTCATTCCGGAACTTTGCGATTTTTGGTAACCATTCATTCTGACAAATTGTGGGTGCAATCAATAGTTAAAGCCTTAGATTTTGGTTTGAGTTGTCGGGGGTGGAGTCAATGTTCACCGAACAAGTTTGAGCATTTGTAATGAAGCTGCACAAAAACCCCATATATTGTTTGATGGTTGATGCTCAAGTTGGCGCTTCGGTCGTTCGTGTGTGATATTGTTGGTCGAATAAATTGATTGATCGCGCGGCTGTTGGTAAAACTTGATGGATGTTTGATTAAACGAGAGGTGGAGTCAATGTTGGTCAATCTGCTTGACCGTGTGTACGTTCCATAAGGGAGGCAATTATTTTTGGTATCGCACTACCAGGGTATCGCACTACGATGCGACGCAACTCGTGTAAAATAATAACAATTTTTTATCAATGATCTGTCAATTTGCACTGGTTGCGTCGCGTTTACTCTGTCTTCCCCCTAAGGCAAAAATAAACAACCCAATAGAAAAAGGCATCACTGCTTGGTTGTTTTATCTGGGTTTAGCATATACTGCTGCACCATCCAGCATTTTTAATCCTTAAGCCTAGTATGCAGTTCTCAAGGAAAACGGTCAAGGAAAATTTCGAGTTATTTCCAAAGGAATTTTGACAATTAAAATCAGTAGGCGAAAAATAAAATATTATCTGTGTTCATTCGTTAGTCGATTTGGTGGTGTTGTGAGTCAAGCGGAGCAAATACAGTACCAAACGCAAAAGCTTCATGATGCCTGAGAGCTGCTTTATTCGCAACCGACTTTGTGAATCATTTCCGTTTTGCCCATCGGTGAACGGAATAAATTCGATAGATCAAGCAATAGATTGATAGATTCAACGGCATTGTGGAAATCATCCACGTAAAAAAAAATAATGTTAGAGTAGAGTGGGGCAAGAGTACGCTCTTAGTTTTCAATCGATCATGTGGCCCTTATGAAGCAAGCTTCTGCATATCAAATCAGTGTCGATGATTCATATACTCTTCCTTTATGTTACCCAGGGGAAAAAATATTGAAATTATTGAGATTCGTTTTAGTAGAACCCTTATTGCAAGACAAGTGAAAAACGAACTCTTACCCCACCGGTGGGGTAAGAGTACGCATTTATCCAATCATGTGCTTTAAGTATATATTATCACAAATAAGAGTTATAACATTTAATTGATGTTTAATGAGCATATATTAGGGAATGTTTAAAGATTACGTAACTCTTAAAGGGGGAGGGGGTGCACTTTCATTCGAATATACAAAAAACTACAGAGGTAAAAATATATATCAGGTTTCGCGTGGCGTATACAAAGGCATTTTACTTAAAGAAAGTCCACCAATCACGTAACGTAAAATTTGGCTATTTCATCACCCCTCCCCCCCCTTATCTTACACTATTTCTATGAATCCTCTAAAAATTATATGGATCGTCACACATCTCGCAACCCCTCCCAGCTAAACGTTGCGTAATTTATGAATGTTTCTTTCGATTAAATGAAATTATCATTAAGATGAAATTGTATTTTCGTACTATGTTTAGGTGTCCAAGTCCTAATACAATTTCATTATTTCGCTTCAGTTCTTTGTTCGCTAAGTCCTTCCTAACACCGGATTTCTCAAACTTATCCTAAAAACTTGTGATAATTTCGAATTCTGTCCCTTTTTTCTTAGTTGTGAATCTTTACGCTTAGGAAGAAGTCTTATTTCGGCCGGAGATACGGGTTTGACATCATAACTTGAAGATTCATATGCGTACTCTTGCCCCACCGGTTCCTGCGTACTTTTACCCCACAGTCCCAAAAAATATTCAAGTAATGGTTTTGACTTCTTGGAAAACCAACCGGATTGGTGTTCTGTACCATAAAGTACTCTATACAATAGGTTATCGAAATGGTATAATGTTCACCTGATTGAATGTATATATGGTAATGAAATACTAGCGGAAATTCAATTATTTTTAGCAAAATGACCGAAAAGTTATCTAACTCCATATCTCCCTTGTTGTTTATTCAAATCGTTTACAATTACACATGATAATAGTTGGCCAGAAAACCTGTCAAACTGATGCAGTACTGCTAGTTTATCTTTTTTATTACTTCAAAAAATCGAAAACGTAATCTTACCCCACGCACACTCTTGCCCCACTCTACTCTATATATTATTAATATTTCTAATACTTTTTTGCCAAAGCATATAAGAGTATAAGTATTTTCGAATGGTTTTTTGCCATAACATATAAGGTTATTTTTTTACGTGTCGTTTTTTCGTAAAGGCAGTGCCACCGGTCGTCAGCTTCTGGAGCTGCCATAGCCGCGATATTCTGCTGTGTTTCAATCTAAATCTTTTTGCAGATTTTGTATCCAGCTCTTTTTGAGATAAGGCCATCGCGGCTTCACTTCCGTTCCCTAATCGGGATCGGCTATCGGCAGTTCATCGAGTGACTCCTGGTACTACACTGTTTTACAACATCGATGGCAACTTCTGGCAACGATGACTTCTTCTTGGAGGAATTCTTGAAAGTTTTCCTGGGGAAATTTTAAGAGAATTTCCCTGGAAAATGTCTGGTGGAATTCCAGATGGAATTCCCGGAGGAGTTCCTGGAGAAATTCCAGGAGGAGTTCCTGGAAGAATTCCCGGAGGAATTTCCGTGAGAAATTCTGAAGAAATTCTTAGAGAAAATTGCTGGAGAAATTCCCAAAGGTATTCACTCTCCCATTCCTGGAGGAATTTTTCGAGACATTTCTGGAGGAATTCTTGGAAGAATTCTTAGAAGAATTCTTGAAAGAATTCCTGAAGGAATTCTCGCACGAGTTCCCGGAAGAATTTCTAGAGGAATCCCAGGAGGAATTCCTGGAGAAATTTTCGTGAGAAATGCTTAAAAACTTCCTAGAGAAAATTTCATAGAAACCTCCACAGTAACTTCGAGACAAATTTCCGAAAGAATTCCTACAGTATTCCCAGGAAGTTTTCCAGAAGACATTATCGAAAGAATTCTTGGAGTTAATTTCGGAGGATTTGATTGAGGAAGTGCTGGAGGAACTTCAAGAGCAAATCCCGGAAAAACTACTAGAACTAGAACTAGAACTACTAGAATTCCTGGAACAATTTCCGGAGGATTTTTTAGGAAACTCTCGAAGGAATTCCTGGAAGAAATCCCGAAGGAATTCCAGAAGGAATTCCCGAAGGAATTTCTGGAAGAATTCCAGGAGAAATTCCCGAAGGAATTCCCGGAGAAATTCCCGAAAAAATTCCAGCAGGAATTCCCGAAGAAATTCTCGAAGGAATTTCCGGAGGAATTCTCGAAGGAATGGATTACGGTTTCGTCCAGAAATTCCTTCGGATCTACTTCCAAGAATTTCTTTAGGAAATTCTACAAGAATATACTTTTCTGGGAATTCTTTTATGGAATTCTTTAGATTCAAGAAATCTATGGAGCAAGTATATTGATAACAACGTGTGAAAAAGTGAGGTATATAGAACCTAACATGGGCGGATGTTCTGTTCAATAAATATACCTGGGCTTTTGTAAATTAAACATAGCATTTAGCATGTATGTCATTATAACAGATTGTACTGATATCTATACATACTGCGGCTTGCTTTTTATTCCAAGGGCATAATACAGAAGCCTTCAAAGTTCAGTTTTCAATAATATTTTCATTTTCCTAGACAAGAGTTTACGCGAGATGAATCGACAACTTCAAATGTTAATGATCCTAGTACTGCGGTTCCAAAAGATCGGTATGAATTTAGGATACTGGTTGAAAAGGGTCCCTATCAACCCTTGCAACCATCGTATCCATCATCAACGAAGAGCAAAAGATCCTTTCGGGCAGAATGGTTCAAACAACATATATGGCTGGAGTACAGTACGAGCAAAGATGCGTGCTTCTGCTTCTACTGCAGATTTTTCGGAAAAGAGAATTCAGCTAAAGTTGGTCATTCGGATCCTGCGTTTACCGAAAGGGGATTCAACAACTGGAAAAAGGCAACGGAATCCTTTTCCAAACATAATCGGAGTGATTTCCACAATGGGAGCATGCGAGCCTGGGATATGACGCAAAAGGTGTTGTCGAAGAACTAGACAACCAGAAAAGCGCCATGATTGCCGCTAGAGAGGCGAAGCGGATTGGTAACCGTTCTATGATGGAACGGTTTATCGAAGTGGCGAAAGTGCTATGTAAAAGTGGAAGGGCATTCCATGGACATAGTGAAGATGCGGAAAGTGTGGAGCGAGGTTCGTTCCTTGAGGTTGTACAGCTAATTGCCAAATTTGATCCTGTACTGCAGAAGCATTTGTGCGAAGGACCAAAAAATTGCCAGTACACGAGCAATCGTATACAAAACGATATGATCGTGTCGTTGCATAACGTTGTACTGCGCAATATTGCTCAATCACTGCAAGGGAAACGAATTGCAATTATTGCTGACGAGACTAGCGATTGTGGCCACAACGAACAGCTTGCAGTTGTAATAAGGCATTTCGTTGATGAACGGCCTGTGGAAACTTTTGTGGGCATCAAAAGAGTTCGCAAGACGGATGCAGGTACAATTTTCGACACCATAGCCGAAGTGCTAAAAGGTATGCAGCTGTCTTGGGAGCAGGTCACGGCAGTGTGTTTCGACGGCGCGAGTACTATGGCTGGCAGTACGGGTGGTGTTCAAGCCAAGTGCAAAGAAAAAAACAGTAGCATCCTGTTTGTACACTGCTATGCACATTGCCTCAACTTGGCTTTGGTTGACGCAGTTTGTATGCGAAGAAATAACGCATTAGCCTTCGATTTCTTCGGTACAATACAGCTGTTGTACACGTTTATTGAAGGAAGCCCTACACGACACGCCGTGTTTGAGCAGGTGATGGGTAACTTGGGAGAACGGGTCTATGCTTTAAAGTCGCTGTCGACTACCCGGTGGGCCTGTCGTGCAGAAGCAGTAGCCGCTGTTCATAGGCAATACACTGCACTGATTGAGACTGTGGAACAGATTATGGAGAACACCATGGTTCCAGACGTCAGAGCCAAGGGAAAAGGAGTGCTTAACCAAGTTAGAAGCTTTGAATTCGCTATTTGCTTAGAAGTATTTGCCAGAGTACTGCACATGGTGAATGTGGCAAATAAAGCGCTGCAGGCAACACAAATGATACTGAGCACAGCACTAGAAGCGGTCAGTTGTCTCAAGCAGTCCCTTGTTTCTTTGAGAAGTCAGGAGGAGTTCAGAAAACTGTACGAGGCAGGTGTTAAAAAGTGTTGTGAATTAGGAATCGAAGTTCCACAGGTTAAGGCTCGCAAAGTGTCGAGGAAGATTGACGATAACCCGAATTCTCAATTCGTTTTCACGACCAAAGAGGACGAAATGCGGGCAATGATGTTTTATCCGTTGTTGGATAGCTTGATTAATGGGCTTGATGCTAGGTTTGAACAGGAAAACCTAACGATGATGGGAGCGTTTTGTAGAACAATGCAACTCTGTCCATCTCAGGAAGATATAGATGAAGTTGCTGCTCGCGTAGGGGTTTCTGGACGTGAACTGCAAGCAGAAGTCTTATTGCTGAAAGCTAGAAAATCAGATGAAGTAGACTGGGGGGCATTCGAATGGATTGATTGGCTTAAGAAGACCAACCAAACGACAGTCTACTGTACGTTTACAAAAACGATTACATTCTTTTGCGTTTATCCCGTTACGTCTTGTTCATCAGAGAGAACATTTTCAAAGATGGCATTGGTCAAGACCAAGCTGAGGTCAACCATGACACAACAACGGCTTGAAGCACTAATGCTTCCATTTGTGGAGCAAGCTCTCGCAACCAATGCAAAGGTGCAGGAAATCATTGATGAGTTCAAGAGCATTGTAGAGGCTCCCAGGCGAATGGAGCTTTAACCGGACTATAGTTTTTTCATCAACACCACCGCTAGAATATAATTTGCCTGCCCCGACCGCTTTATCATTCACATCGTGCAAACAGACACGCATCGTCGTTCAGTAAGCTTAGCATTCGCATCAACGAATCCAGAACTAGTCTTGCCTATTCCCCAATCCTTGAAAACGTTCATACCTTCAATAAGCAAAGCATTCTCGTTCGCCGCCAGACAAGTACTGGCCTTGACATCCGGCCCGAGCCGTCGTTCAGTGACCCAAGTATTCCCGCTCGCTGTTGTTCCAAGTACTGGATCCGCTAACTACTCGGTCCATCGAACGTCCATCGGTTCAGCAACCAAAACATTCCCGCCACCCGGCTCATGTACTGGCCCTACCCATTGCTCTGTCATATGGCCCGTGCAGCCGCCCCGTGAACCAAACATTCTCTCCACCCGCTCAAGTACTGGATCCGCAAACTGCCCAGTTCACCGAAACGTCCTGCTGCTCAGCAAGCAAAGCATTCTCGCCGCCGGCTCAAGTACTGGCCCTGACCATTGCTTTTTCATCCGGCCCGTGCAGCCATTCCGTGAACCAAACATTCTCCCCACCCGCTCAAGTACTGGATCCGCAAACTGCCCTGACCACCGAAACGTCCTGCTGTTCAGCAAGCAAAGCATTCTCGCTGCCGGCTCAAGTACTGGCTCTGCTCTGCTCGCCACCCGCTCAAGTACTGGATCCGCAAACTGCCCAGTTCACCGAAACGTCCTGCTGCTCAGCAAGCAAAGCATTCTCGCCGCCGGCTCAAGTACTGGCCCTGACCATTGCTTTTTCATCCGGCCCGTGCAGCCATTCCGTGAACCAAACATTCTCTCCACCCGCTCAAGTACTGGATCCGCAAACTGCCCTGTCCACCGAAACGTCCTGCTGTTCAGCAAGCAAAGCATTCTCGCTGCCGGCTCAAGGACTGGCTCTGCTGTGCTCGCCACCCGCTCAAGTACTGGATCCGCAAACTGCCCAGTTCACCGATACGCATTCTCGCATTCTCGCTGCCGGCTCAAGTACTGGCTCTGCTGTGCTCGCCACCCGCTCAAGTACTGGATCCGCAAACTGCCCAGTTCACCGAAACGTCCTGCTGCTCAGCAAGTACTACTCGGCTCTGCTCGCCACCCGCTGAAGTACTGGATCCGCAAACTGCCCAGTTCACCGAAACGTCCTGCTGCTCAGCAAGCAAAGCATTCTCGCCGCTGGCTCAAGTACTGGTTCTGCTCTGCTCGTCACCCGTTCAAGTACTGGATCCGCAAACTTCCCAGTTCACCGAAACGTCCTGCTGCTCAGCAAGCAAAGCATTCTCGCCGCCGGCTCAAGTACTGGCCCTGACCATTGCTTTTTCATCCGGCCCGTGCAGCCATTCCGTGAACCAAACATTCTCTCCACCCGCTCAAGTACTGGATCCGCAAACTGCCCTGTCCACCGAAACGTCCTGCTGTTCAGCAAGCAAAGCATTCTCGCTGCCGGCTCAAGTACTGGCTCTGCTGTGCTCGCCACCCGCCCAAGTACTGGATCCGCAAACTGCCCAGTTCACCGATACGTCCTGCTGCTCAGCAAGTACTACTCGGCTCTGCTCGCCACCCGCTCAAGTACTGGATCCGCAAACTGCCCAGTTCACCGAAACGTCCTGCTGCTCAGCAAGCAAAGCATTCTCGCCGCCGGCTCAAGTACTGGCCCTGATCATTGCTTTTTCATCCGGCCCGTGCAGCCATTCCATGAACCAAACATTCTCCCCACTCGCTCAAGTACTGGACCCGCTAATTATCCTGTCCACCGAAAGCATTCTCGCCGCCGGCTCAAGTACTGGCCCTGACCATTGCTTTTTCATCCTGCCCGTGCAGCCATTCCGTGAACCAAACATTCTCTCCACCCGCTCAAGTACTGGATCCGCAAACTGCCCAGTTCACCGAAACGTCCTGCTGCTCAGCAAGCAAAGCATTCTCGCCGCCGGCTCAAGTACTGGCCCTGACAATTGCTTTTTCATCCGGCCCGTGCAGCCATTCCGTGAACCAAACATTCTCCCCACCCGCTCAAGTACTGGATCCGCAAACTGCCCTGCCCACCGAAACCTCCTGCTGCTCAGCGAGCGAAGCATTCTCGCTGCCGGCTCAAGTACTGGCTCTGCTCTGCTCGCCACCCGCTCAAGTACTGGATCCGCAAACTGCCCAGTTCACCGAAACGTCCTGCTGCTCAGCAAGCAAAGCATTCTCGCCGCCGGCCTGCTACTGGCCCTGATCATTGCTTTTCATCCGGCCCGTGCAGCCATTCCGTGAACCAAACATTCTCCTCACCCGCTCAAGTACTGGATCCGCTAATTATCCTGTCCACCGAAACGTCCTGCTGCTCAGCAAGCAAAGCATTCTCGCCGCCGGCTCAAGTACTGGCCCTGACCATTGCTTTTCATCCGGCCCGTGCAGCCATTCCGTGAACCAAACATTCTCTCCACCCGCTCAAGTACTGGATCCGCAAACTGCCCTGTCCACCGAAACGTCCTGCTGTTCAGCAAGCAAAGCATTCTCGCTGCCGGCTCAAGGACTGGCTCTGCTGTGCTCGCCACCCGCTCAAGTACTGGATCCGCAAACTGCCCAGTTCACCGATACGCATTCTCGCATTCTCGCTGCCGGCTCAAGTACTGGCTCTGCTGTGCTCGCCACCCGCTCAAGTACTGGATCCGCAAACTGCCCAGTTCATCGAAACGTCCTGCTGCTCAGCAAGTACTACTCGGCTCTGCTCGCCACCCGCTGAAGTACTGGATCCGCAAACTGCCCAGTTCACCGAAACGTCCTGCTGCTCAGCAAGCAAAGCATTCTCGCCGCTGGCTCAAGTACTGGTTCTGCTCTGCTCGTCACCCGTTCAAGTACTGGATCCGCAAACTTCCCAGTTCACCGAAACGTCCTGCTGCTCAGCAAGCAAAGCATTCTCGCCGCCGGCTCAAGTACTGGCCCTGACAATTGCTTTTTCATCCGGCCCGTGCAGCCATTCCGTGAACCAAACATTCTCCCCACCCGCTCAAGTACTGGATCCGCTAATTATCCTGTCCACCGAAACGTCCTGCTGTTCAGCAAGCAAAGCATTCTCGCTGCCGGCTCAAGTACTGGCTCTGCTGTGCTCGCCACCCGCTCAAGTACTGAATCCGCAAACTGCCCAGTTCACCGAAACGTCCTGCTGCTCAGCAAGTACTACTCGGCTCTGCTCGCCACCCGCTCAAGTACTGGATCCGCAAACTGCCCAGTTCACCGAAACGTCCTGCTGCTCAGCAAGCAAAGCATTCTCGCCGCCGGCTCAAGTACTGGCCCTGATCATTGCTTTTTCATCCGGCCCGTGCAGCCATTCCATGAACCAAACATTCTCCCCACTCGCTCAAGTACTGGACCCGCTAATTATCCTGTCCACCGAAAGCATTCTCGCCGCCGGCTCAAGTACTGGCCCTGACCATTGCTTTTTCATCCTGCCCGTGCAGCCATTCCGTGAACCAAACATTCTCTCCACCCGCTCAAGTACTGGATCCGCAAACTGCCCAGTTCACCGAAACGTCCTGCTGCTCAGCAAGCAAAGCATTCTCGCCGCCGGCTCAAGTACTGGCCCCTGACAATTGCTTTTTCATCCGGCCCGTGCAGCCATTCCGTGAACCAAACATTCTCCCCACCCGCTCAAGTACTGGATCCGCAAACTGCCCTGTCCACCGAAACGTCCTGCTGTTCAGCAAGCAAAGCATTCTCGCTGCCGGCTCAAGTACTGGCTCTGCTCTGCTCGCCACCCGCTCAAGTACTGGATCCGCAAACTGCCCAGTTCACCGAAACGTCCTGCTGCTCAGCAAGCAAAGCATTCTCGCCGCCGGCTCAAGTACTGGCCCTGATCATTGCTTTTTCATCCGGCCCGTGCAGCCATTCCGTGAACCAAACATTCTCCCCACCCGCTCAAGTACTGGATCCGCTAATTATCCTGTCCACCGAAACGTCCTGCTGCTCAGCAAGCAAAGCATTCTCGCCGCCGGCTCAAGTACTGGCCCTGACCATTGCTTTTTCATCCGGCCCGTGCAGCCATTCCGTGAACCAAACATTCTCTCCACCCGCTCAAGTACTGGATCCGCAAACTGCCCTGTCCACCGAAACGTCCTGCTGTTCAGCAAGCAAAGCATTCTCGCTGCCGGCTCAAGGACTGGCTCTGCTGTGCTCGCCACCCGCTCAAGTACTGGATCCGCAAACTGCCCAGTTCACCGATACGCATTCTCGCATTCTCGCTGCCGGCTCAAGTACTGGCTCTGCTGTGCTCGCCACCCGCTCAAGTACTGGATCCGCAAACTGCCCAGTTCATCGAAACGTCCTGCTGCTCAGCAAGTACTACTCGGCTCTGCTCGCCACCCGCTGAAGTACTGGATCCGCAAACTGCCCAGTTCACCGAAACGTCCTGCTGCTCAGCAAGCAAAGCATTCTCGCCGCTGGCTCAAGTACTGGTTCTGCTCTGCTCGTCACCCGTTCAAGTACTGGATCCGCAAACTTCCCAGTTCACCGAAACGTCCTGCTGCTCAGCAAGCAAAGCATTCTCGCCGCCGGCTCAAGTACTGGCCCTGACAATTGCTTTTTCATCCGGCCCGTGCAGCCATTCCGTGAACCAAACATTCTCCCCACCCGCTCAAGTACTGGATCCGCTAATTATCCTGTCCACCGAAACGTCCTGCTGTTCAGCAAGCAAAGCATTCTCGCTGCCGGCTCAAGTACTGGCTCTGCTGTGCTCGCCACCCGCTCAAGTACTGGATCCGCAAACTGCCCAGTTCACCGATACGCATTCTCGCATTCTCGCAAAGCATTCTCGCTGCCGGCTCAAGTACTGGCTCTGCTGTGCTCGCCACCCGCTCAAGTACTGAATCCGCAAACTGCCCAGTTCACCGAAACGTCCTGCTGCTCAGCAAGTACTACTCGGCTCTGCTCGCCACCCGCTCAAGTACTGGATCCGCAAACTGCCCAGTTCACCGAAACGTCCTGCTACTCAGCAAGCAAAGCATTCTCGCCGCCGGCTCAAGTACTGGCCCTGATCATTGCTTTTTCATCCGGCCCGTGCAGCCATTCCATGAACCAAACATTCTCCCCACTCGCTCAAGTACTGGACCCGCTAATTATCCTGTCCACCGAAAGCATTCTCGCCGCCTGCTCAAGTACTGGCCCTGACCATTGCTTTTTCATCCTGCCCGTGCAGCCATTCCGTGAACCAAACATTCTCTCCACCCACTCAAGTACTGGATCCGCAAACTGCCCAGTTCACCGAAACGTCCTGCTGCTCAGCAAGCAAAGCATTCTCGCCGCTGGCTCAAGTACTGGCTCTGCTCTGCTCGTCACCCGTTCAAGTACTGGATCCGCAAACTTCCCAGTTCACCGAAACGTCCTGCTGCTCAGCAAGTACTACTCGGCTCTGCTCGCCATCCGCTCAAGTACTGGATCCGCAAACTTCCCAGTTCACCGAAACGTCCTACTGCTCAGCAAGCAAAGCATTCTCGCCGCCGGCTCAAGTACTGGCCCTGACCATTGCTTTTTCCTCCGGCCCGTGCAGCCATTCCGTGAACCAAACATTCTCCCCACCCGCTCAAGTACTGGATCCGATAATTATCCTGTCCACCGAAACGTCCTGCTGCTCAGCAAGCAAAGCATTCTCGCCGCCGGCTCAAGTATTGGCCCTGATCATTGATTTTTAATCCGGCCCGTGCAGCCATTCCGTGAACCAAACATTCTCCCCACCCGCTCAAGTACTGGATCCGCTAACTGCCCTGTCCACCGAAACGTCCTGCTGTTCAGGAAGCAAAGCATTCTCGCCGCCAGCTCAAGTACTGGCCATGCTCATTACTTTTTCATCCGGCCCGTGCAGCCGCTCCGTGAACCAAACATTCTCTTCACCCGCTCAAGTACTGGATCCGCAAACTGCCCAGTTCACCGAAACGTCCTGCTGCTCAGCAAGCAAAGCATTCTCGCCGCCGGCTCAAGTACTGGCCCTGATCCTTGCTTTTTCATCCGGCCCGTGCAGCCATTCCGTGAACCAAACATTTTCCCCACCCGCTCAAGTACTGGATCCGCTAACTGCCCTGTCCACCGAAACTTCCTGCTGTTCAGCAAGCAAAGCATTCTCGCTGCCGGCTCAAGTACTGGCTCTGCTCATTGCTCTGAAGTTCGGTCCGTGCAGCCGCTCCGTGAACCAAACATTCTCGCCACCCGCTCAAGTATTGGATCCGCAAACTGCCCAGTTCACCGAAACGTCCTGCTCCTCAGCAAGCAAAGCATTCTCGCCGCCGGCTCAAGTACTGGCCCTGCTCATTGCTTTTTCAAGTTCGGCCCGTGCAGCCATTCCGTGAACCAAACATTCTCTCCACCCGCTCAAGTACTGGATCCGCTAACTGCCCTGTCCACCGAAACGTAAGTATTCTCACCGTTAATTCAAATAATTTTACCGCCAATCGTTGTATTATCTTTCAGTAAGCCGAGCATTATCGCTCGCCTCGGCATGTATTAGTCACTCAATCCTTCAAAACTTTCATTAGTTCGGTAAGCACAAATTTCTCCCCGCAACAAGTTGGCTCCGCCAATAGCTCTATTTTCCCAAACGCTCAGAAATTTAATAATAAATGTCTTCTCGACAGCCGCCATTCGTTTAATATGTATAGCATTATCCTCCATGGCTCAAGTTTTGGCGACGGCAATCGCTCTTCCTGCGATCTGTCCAGCTGCTGTGATTGTCTAGTATTCTTGCCGCCCGGTAATTACTGGTCCCGCCAATCACTGTAACCTTTGAACCGTCTAGCCGTTCAGCAAGCCAAGCCAATCACTCAATCCTTCGAAATCGTAAGTAAGCAAACGTTACTTGCCGCTAATCACTATATCCTTCGATCTGTCCAGTAGCCGGAGCAGCAAGTACTAGTTCTGGCAATCGTTGTAACCTGAGCACCGTCGAGCCGTTTGCTAAGCCAATTATTTTCACCGACAACTCACGAACTTGCCCCGTCAGTTGCAATATCGTCCAAAACCTACAGCAGTTTAGTAGACACAGCATTCTCACTGAATGCTTGAGTACGGACTATGTTAATCGTTCTATCATTCGAGCTGTCCAGCCATTCATTAAGTCAAACATTCATGTCGCCAATCCCTGTAACCTTCAGTCTGTCCAGCTGCTCAGTAAACAAAGCACTCTCGCTACTGGGCTAATCGTTGTACCTGTAAGCCGTCCAGCCGTTCAGCGAGCCAAGCATTTTTATCGCCAAATCAAGTACTGGACTCTCCGATCATCAATCCTTCAAAACCTTCAGTAGGCATAGCATTCTTTTCGCTGGCTGGAGTACTAGTACTAGTACAATGTGTCCAGTCCTTTACCGCCGAGCAAAGACTGGTCCCGCCAATCGCTGTAACCTTCGAACCGTCCAGCTATTCGGTAAGCCAAGTATTCTTCCGCTAATTCAAATACTGGCCCAACCAACCATTCAATCCTTCTAATCTTTTCAGTAAGCACAGAATTCTTGCCGTCGTCTACTGGAAATGCTAATCGTTCAGTAAGCCAAGCATACTTGCCGCCAATCACAATATCTTCATATTTGTCCAGCTGATCGGTAAGCCAAGCATTAAAGTATTGGTCAAGCGAATCGCCTTAACCTTCGAAACGTCCAGCCGTTCGGTAAGTCAAGCATTATTGCCATCAATTAAAATTGACTCCGCCAATCATTCTACTCCCCAAAACATGCAACAGTTTAATGATCACATCATTCTCGCTGCTGGTTGGCTCCGTCAATCCCTCTTTCATTCGAACCGTTCAGCCCTTGATTAAGTCAAGTATTCTCGCCGCCAATATATCTATACTCCGGTATGTCCAGCTAATCAGTAAGCAAAGCATTCTCGCCACCAAGCCACCACCAAGTACTGATCCCACCAATCGATGCAATCTTCGATCCGTCCAGCCGTTCTGTAAGCCAATCATTATCACCGTCAACTCAAGTACTATCGTTGCCAGAAAACCAAACCGTTCCGTAAGCCAAACATTCAAGATCGGTGCTGGGCTAGTACTGGTAACTCAATCCTTCAAAATTTTTAGCAGTTTAGTAAGCACACCGCGACTGACGTACATGGAACGCTAATCGGTCTATAATCCTAATCGTCCAGTCGTTCAGTAAGCATCAAGCAAGTTCACATCTTTCTCGCCGCCAAGTAAAGATGTAGATGGCTCGCCACTAGTGATATTCTTCAAAATGCGCTGCAGTTTAGTAGGCATGTATTCAGCTGCCGGCTGAAGTACTGCCTCCATCAATCCCCTTCATCCGAACCGTCCAGCTGTTCATATAGTCAAGCATTCTCGCCGACAATAGCTTTATCGTCCGTCCAGTTGATTAGTAAACAAAGTATTCTCGTCGCCGAGGAAGTACTGGTTCCGCCCATCACTGTAACCTTTGAACTGTTCATCCGTTTGTCGTAGCCAAGCAAATCCATCTTCCGATTTGCCTTTTACCAACGAAAACAAGCGCGGAACACCGAAGGATAATTCGCATGTTCACGCCTCAAATACATAACACTGAATGATCGTTTATTTTCACCGTTAGAATCATCTAGAATTCCTGTCAGCCTACTGAGATTGAATTTCAAATTTCTTCTCATTAGCTTCTTAGTATGCTGGCATTTCAAATGCCAACTACGATTGAATTTCAAATTCGTTATCATTTTTTCTATTAATGTCATTTTTAAATATTTTAGTTTATTCCATTATTTTTATCATGAAATAAGAAATACGTTCCACATTATCCATCAATGTGACCAACAAATGCAAATGCATTTTTCAGACTCACTTTATTCCCCACAATATTCACCGTCTCTACTCTTTTTTTTCGATTAGGAATTTTGTTTAGAGCTGTTAGGGTATCCAATCCAAATCCAATCCAAATCCAATCCAAATCCAATCCAAATCCAATCCAAATCCAATCCAAATCCAATCCAAATCCAATCCAAATCCAATCCAAATCCAATCCAACCCCAATCCAACCCCAATCCAACTCCAATCCAAATCTAAATCCAATCCAAATCCAATCCAAATCCAACCCAAATCCAAACCAAATCCAATCCAAATACAATCCAATCCAAATCCAAACCAAAATCCAATTCCTATCCAAATCCAATTAAAATCCAATCCAAATCCAATCCAAATCCAATCCAAATCCAATGAAATCCAAATCCAATCCAAATCCAATCCAAATCCAATGAAATCCAAATCCAATCCAAATCCAATGAAATCCAAATCCAATCCAAATCTAATTCAAATCCAATCCAATCCAAATCCATTCCAAATCCAATCCAAATCCAATCCAAATCCAAATCCAAATCCAATCCAAATCCAATCCAATACACATCCAATCCAAATCCAATCTAAATCCAATCCAATCCAAATCCAATCCAAATCCAATCCAAATCCAATCCAAATCCAATCCAAATCCAATCCAAATCCAATCCAAATCCAATCTAAATCATATCCAAATCCAATCCAAATTAAATCTAAATCCAATATATATCCAATCCAAATCCGATGTAATTTTTTTCATGACTTTTCTTAATTTTTTTTTTGCCATGTTATTTCTTCGCGTTCTCTCTCTCTTTCTATATGCCCTTAGCATATCATGGCTTATCTTTTTTTTTGCCGTTCTCTTTTCCAACTTAGGCTTACCATTATTTTTTTGCCTTTTATATAGAATGGCTTACCATTATTTTTTGCCATTTTTTTAGACTGAGGCTTACCACTATTTTTTGCCATATCTCGTCTGGGGTTTACCTTTTTTTTACCCTTCACCAATCATAGCTTATCATTTTTTTTTGCTATATTTTTCACGTCGGAGGCTTATCATATTTTTTTGCCTCATTCAGCTTTTCTTCTACTGCTGACCTTTCTTACCTTGTAGGGAGCAACGACTACGTCATTGTCGTAGCCAAGCAAATCCATCTTCCGATTTGCCTTTTACCAACGAAAACAAGCGCGGAACACCGAAGGATAATTCGCATGTTCACGCCTCAAATACATAACACTGAATGATCGTTTATTTTCACCGTTAGAATCATCTAGAATTCCTGTCAGCCTACTGAGATTGAATTTCAAATTTCTTCTCATTAGCTTCTTAGTATGCTGGCATTTCAAATGCCAACTACGATTGAATTTCAAACTCGTTATCATTTTTCTACTAATGTCATTTTAAAATATTTTAGTTTATTTCATTATTTTTATCATGAAATAAGAAATACGTTCCACATTATCCATCAATGTGACCAACAAATGCAAATGCATTTTTCAGACTCACTTTATTCCCCACACCGTTCAGTAAGTCAAACATTATCACCGCAAACTCCATTCATTCAACTCTTCAACACTTTTCAGTAAGCACAACATTCTTGCCGCCGACCGAAGTACTCAAAACGCTAATCGCTCTTTAACCCGAATCGTCCAGCAGTTTAGTAAGCACAGATTTCTCGTCGCCAACTAAAGATGGCCCCGCCAGTCGCTCTATTCTTCAAAACATGCAGCATTTTGGTATGCAATGTTTCTTTGCCGCCAACTAAAGTACTGGCCCCGTCCCGTCAATCCCTCTATCTTCCGAGTCGTTCAGCCGTTCATTAAGTTAAGCATTCTCGTCACATATAGATGTGTCTCCCGATCCGGCCAGCTGTTTAGTAATTCTTGCATTTATTCCGCTGCGTAAGTACTAGTCACGGCGGCTGCCGTTACCTTCAAACTGTTCAGCCCTTCAGTAAGCCAAGCATTCTCTCTTATCAACCACCAGCTCAAGTATTTGGCCCAGTCAAACGCTCAATCCCTCCTGGAATTCATTCGGAAATTCTGCCAGGAATATCGTCGGAAGTTGCTCCAGGAATATCTTCGGGAGTGGAAAAGGGCAATTATAAGACCAAATTAATTGTTCATTACTTTGACATGTTGAAATATCTCAGGTTGAAATAAAGCATGAGTAATGAATCGCTGTATGCGTAATGCTGATTTAGAGTATCGTTATCTGACAGTTGATAAATAAATGCAACTTCACATGGTTAAAACTGATCTAATGCAATTTAGCATGCCGATTTGTGATTGATGTATGTGCAATAATGTAATGCTTGGTGGTACTTGAGTCAAGTATTAGTCCCGCCAATCACTGTAACCTTCGAACCGTTTATTCGTTCTTATCTCAGATTCACATCAGTAAACAGTGTGGAGGAAATGGCAATTTCCATACTGCACTCGAAAATCAGTGATTAGGCTGAACATTTCTGTTAAAGGGCTTCGATTTTACCAGCATATTTAACATATTTGCGTGAACAAGATTAGGGAAATGTATCAGTTTTCCAAACCTGGCCCGTACTGCACTTTTTACAAAGTGTTTGCTTATTTGCTGCAAAGTGTTGTAAAAAGAGCTTATTGCTTCGATAATCCTTCATTTCACCAATAATTTGAAGCATTTGAAATTCAAACTAAATGAGCGTCTTACCTTTGAAGCTCTTTCAAACGTTTGTTTTCTTCCTAATCTAATGTAAACATCATATTTCGTTGAATACTTGGTGTCATAATGTCGTTTCATATCATATTGCTTCAACACAGTACCACTTTCAGAACAAATTAAACAAAATGGTATTCCTTTGGAACGTAGAGTTCACTGTAAACGCGATGTTTTCGTCAGCCTCTGATTTCTAGGGGCCACGTTGAATTTGAAAACTTTCGTTCGGCGGGAAGAAAATAAGTTTATGCTTTTAATTTTCTTCCAATTAAATTTCTCAAGACATTAACAGCAGCAATAAAGTAATGATTTTGAAGAACAATAAAAGTAGCTATAATTGTTTTTGAAACCAGTAGTAACCTACAGTAATTAATAATTTTGATTTTTAAGAACGGCTACGCAGTCTTAATGGATTCTTATTATTCTTGTTCTTGTTATACTCAACGTATCCCCGGGCCGTGGCCAATCTACGTTGTATGACATTAGGCAATACGTTTACACTGCTGGCTTAAATTTTCAACGTGACGATTAATATATAGAACTCATGAAATCTATGTGAACTCGACTCGTGGAAAACTTATTCCAGGTTATTCAAAATGTGTATTTATCCGTTTCGTATTTATCCCCGTGTCAAAACGTCGGATAAATACACATTTAGTTTCAATCCATTAAGACTGCGTAGCCGTTCTTAAAAATCGAAAAAAAAATCACAGCTGATCTCTCAATAGTAAGTAATTAATAATAAATGATGAAAAATTAAGCTTCTCGCATCAGATAGAAGAGCTTGCGGGCCGATTCTAAAGCATTTTGTTCTGCGTGACGCGGGCCACAAAAAATGGTCCCGAGTGCCGCATCCGGCCCGCGGGCCGTACTTTGGGCAGTCCTGGCTTAGACAAACAAAAAAACATCTTGACTCGGGTATTTATAAAAAGGACGCATGTGATTTTGTAAACAAAGATTCAAATGTTGATTTCGTATCAAATCTCGCATGCAAACCACTCAGAGAATGTTATATTTCCTATGCCAGCTCATTGCATTAAGGCGGTTTATCTGGTTTCGATCAGTACATCTAAAGGACTCTCGTTGATTCCTCCAGCAACAAGTATATGAATCGTGTACAACTATATAACTTTGACCCACACAATGATTCCAATGAGCTTGATGACAGAAAAGGCCACCAATTAACATGGTGCCGACTCCACTTCATATTCATCTCTGTTACCCTTTTACTTGAGGATAAATGAAAATCTTATTATATCTTATTCACATAATGCAGAACTAGGATTATGATAGTCTTTTGTTCGTACTTCTCTCATCTGGTGTATAGCCCAGATGGCTAGCGCGTTTTTACCCGCGATTGTTTAAAGTTTGTTGCCTAAACATAGAAGTAAATTTGCATGACACTTCCAAGATGTAATTTCGTTCTTGTTGCTTGAAACACTTTTCTTCGTGAAACTTTTGAAACGTGTGCTAGAGGTATCACGTATTTTTATGACTCGATATTTATTTCAATACCAATGCTTATGACAGTTTGTCGTTGAAATCAACAGTTTTTTGATTATTACCTTTTTGTCAGGATAGTATACAAATGTATATAATCGTCCGTCATCATCATCTTTCGATAACGTATTGGTTATTATACATAGGAGTCAACATTAGCGAACTCGTCAGCCAGTGCCGTGAAATCTCAATGTCAATTGATCTTTTTGACCCTAATGTGAACTTTGCCTACGCAGATATCAATTGAATAACAGAGATCTAAATTGAGTAACCTCTGTCGATTCAATTGACAGCAGCCGCCGCATTCATTCGATTGATTTTTGGTGCATATCATGTCAGTTCAAAAACATGCCGAAAACCCAATTTTTGGAACAACATTTACCATAATAAGCACAAACAATAATTCAGCATTAATAATACATATCAATAAGGTGATAAGGAATGTGCTTTCCCTGCAATTTTCCATTTTTTCGACCACCAGTCATTCGAATAACTCGTCATTCAATTGAATCTCTCAATTGACAAGAGGCACTACTACACTATTTCTTTTTCAGGATTAACTGAAGGGGTTAAATCAAATGGATGCAAATGCTTTTCGATTTATTTTTTTTAGATAAGTATATCGACCTATTATTTGGTTTAAGGTGAATCTAAGTAAAGTAAATTTTATGTGTTTAGTTACATCAAAATCGTTCTAAAAAAAAAACTGATTTTACACTAATTTTCGTAAACACTGACGGGGTTGAGCTGGGGCACAATGGGGTCACCAGATTGAATATATTCGTGTTTAGGAACGCCAAAAACAAAGATTTTCCACCAATTTTTATCATCATCGAGCTGGGGCACAATGGGGCCACCAAATTGAAAATTTTACCAAAATTTTAAATTTTTAGGTCTGCCAAAATTGTTCTAAAAAACTGATTTTCAACCAATTTTTCTAATCACTTGCGGAGTTCAATTGGGACATGATGGGGCACGGACCCACCAAATTGAATATTTTCCATGATATTCAAATATTTAGGCCGAAATTGTTTTGTGTACGCATCGGCCATCAAATTGAAAATTTTAGAAAAAATTTAAAGTTTTGAGATCTGCCAAAATTGTTAAAAAAAACTGATTTTCAACCAATTATTCTAATCACTTGCGGATTTAAATTGTGAATCGATGAGGCACGGACCCACCAAATAGAATAATTTCCCTGATACTTAAATATTCAGACCGAAATTGTTTTGAAAAAAAAAAAACTAATTTTTCATCAATTTTTAAAATCATTAGCGGGGTTGAGCTGGAGAACGATAGGGCCACCAAATTGAAAATTTTAAATATTTAGGTATGCCAAAATTGTTCTAAAAAAAAAAGATTTTCCATCAATTTTTCTAATCATTGGCGGGGTTGAGCTGCGGTATGATGCGGCCACCAAATTGGAACTTTCCGTTTATTTTATTTGTTTAGGTACACCAAAATTGTTTCGAAAAAAAACTTGTTTTCCACCAATTTTTATCCTCATATTGAGATGGGGCACAAAAGGGTCACCAAATTGAAAATATTCTCAAAATTGTCATTGTTTAGGTATGCAAAAAAAAACTGATTTTCCACCAATTATTATAATTACTGGCAGAGTAAAATTGGTACACGATGGGGCACGGACCCACCAAATTGAATATTTTCCCTGATATTCAAATATTTAGGCCGAAGTTGTTTTGTGTACGATGCGGCCACCAAATTGAAATTTTCCTTTAATTTTAAGGGTTTAGGTACGCCAAAATTGCTCTAAAAAAAAAGATTTTCCACCAATTTTATCATCATCGATCTGGGGCACAATATGGCCACCAAATTGAAAATTTTGTTTAGGTACGCCAAAAATTCCTCTGAAAAAATAGTCTACTTTTCCAAAAAATTGTATAATCACTGACGGAATTGAGGCTCACCAGATCGAATATTTCCCTCAATTTTTATAATCACTGGCGGATTTAAGGTGATTATAGAATGAAGCCGACTATTTTGTAAACCACGTGCTTTTCCAATATATTTTTCAAGAGCATGAGATGAAAGATCCATAACGTGTATGGGGCTGAAATAATGGTAGATCGTTTGCTTAGTTATGCTGAACAATCATAATTTGAGTTTCGGCACAGTACGAAAACTATTACGCCAGATTTGGGCTTTTGGAAATGTATGTAGATAAACGTGTGGTGAATTTGAAATTCACCACGGGCTTCATTCTATAATCACCTTAAATTAGAAATCAATGAGACATGGATCCACCAAATCGAATATTTTTCCTGATATTTAAATATTTAGGCCGAAATTTTCCTTCAATTTTCATAATCACTGGCGTGGTTGAGCTGGAACACGATGGAGCAACCAAATTAAAAATTTTCTCTAAATTTTAAATGTTTGGATACACAAAAATTGCTCTGAAAAAAAAATCCCAACAAATATTATAGTCACTGGCGGAGTTAAGCTGGGAAACGATGGGCCATTTTCCTTAAATTTTAAGTGTATAGAAACGCCACAAAAGCTCTGAAAAAAAAAAGATTTTCCAACAATTTTAATCATTTTTATTAGGAACCATAAAATTGAAAGTTTTACCCAAATTATAGGTGTTTTGGTCTGTTAAAATTGTTCTGAAAAAAAAACTGATTTTCAACCAATTTTTCTAATCACTTGCGGATTTAAATTGGGAATCTATGAGGCACGGACCCACTTAATTGAATATTTTCCCTGATATTTAAATATTTAGGCCAAAATTGTTTTGTGGAAAAAAACTGATTTTCCCGCAATTTTTATAATCACTGGCGGAGTTAAATTGAGAAACGATGAGGCACAGTCCCACCAAATTAAATAATTTTCCTTATATTTAAATATTTATTTAGGCCGAAATTTTTTTGAAAAAAAACTAATTTTCCATCAAGTTTTATAATCACTGGCAGGGTTGAGCTGGAGAACGATGGGGCCACCAAATTGAAAATTTTCTCTAAATTTCAAGTATTTGGATACGAAAAAATGGTTCTGAAAGAGAAGAAAAATTTCCAACAAATTTTATAACCACTGGCGAGGTTGAGCTGAGCTACGATACGGCCACCAAATTGGAAAATTCCCTTATATTTTAAGTGTTTAGGTACACCAAAATTGTTTCAAAAAAAAAAAGATTTTCCACCAATTTTTATCATAATTGAGCTGTGGCACAAAGGGACCACCAAATTGAAAATTTTCCCAAAATTTTAAGTATTTAGGTATGCCAAAATTGTTCTGAAAAAAAACTGATTTTCCATCAATTTTTCTAATCACTGAAGTTGAACACGATGGGGCAAGAACCCACCAAATTGAACATTTTCCCTGATATTTAAATATTTAGGCCGATATTATTTTGAAAAAAAAAAAAATTACCTCCAATTTTTATAATCACTTTATAAAGAGTATCTTGATGTTAAAGTCCACACTTATTATTTTTACTGGGAATAATGTTCATTATGTTTCATATCAAAAAAAACTTTATCAAGTAATGAAGTTAGTAGTCTGGATAGGTTTTTTAATGTAATCAATCCAATGAAAACATTTATTAATTGTTGAATGTACTAAACATAGCCTAAGCTAATCTAAGACAATTTTTTTATTAAGTATTAAAAATCACCCATGAAAACAGCAAATCTACACTCTCGCACCTTACTTTGTTTTTCCATTCACCATGTTTACACCACCCTGAAAGCCTCTTTAATAAAGAAGAAAAAAATGTTTAGGCCATTTTATCCAGTTATTTACTGGAATTGGCCAAATTTGAAGCTTAAACCGTTTTCTCGTTTTCCACCTTTTTACATCTTGCACCACCAACATTGTGCCCCACCTTTACAAGTTCGCTGCGCACGCTAGTGGCTCCAGTGATTGTAATATCAATGCATTATCCAGGGACTTTAACATTATCCGGTGACAAATTTATTTAGTCGAAATGAACAAAGTAATTTTTTCGAAAAATGTAGTAAGTAATAATTACAGAATGAAAATTAACATAACAATCATTACTATGTCTGAAACTTGATTATGCATATGTACAACATGTGATAGATTTAGTTCGGAAAAGGTATTGGAGGGTAACCGCCCCTTCGGTGGGGTTTGATCCCACGACCCCAGTTCGCATGTCATGCATGTCATACATGTCATGTACTGATAACAATCATACTAATTGGCGGAGTCAGAAGAATACGCTATGATGCTTATTGTATGCATTTGAAGACGACAAAGGCGCTGCTGCGCCCTTCTTGGCAACCCGATCAATTTAACAATTGGCCAGAGACGAGCAGAAAGATTTTCCAGCTGCACGTGAATCTGTAGAGAAATGCTTCTATTTTGATGACCTAGTAACTGGTGCTTATACACTGCACGAAGCAAAACAACTTCAAGGAGATTTGATTTCTCTCAGTGTTATTAGAATCATACTCAAATCTCAATCATCGAGGCTTCACGCACGAGCTAACTCGCTTGCGATTCTGAAAGGAGATTGCTCTTCTAGATAGAGGAGGCTTTCAACTTCACAAATGGTGTGCGAATGACGAAACTCTGCTCGATGACATCCAAATTGAAATACAGCGAGATCAACGGAGTTATTAAAACACTGGGAATACTTTGGAATCCGTCTGGGGTTGAATTTATGTTCCACGCGAAATCCTTGAGCGACTGCAATATTGTACCGCGGATAAAAAAAATCTACACATCCGCTTATTTTTCGTCGCAACCAAAAATAATCGCCAGTTAGTCGCCTAAGAAAAACATGCAATCGGTTGGGATGATCCAATTCCGAGTGAACAGCTTCGAAAATGGAATAGATTTAGAGCTGAGCGTGGCGTCCTACATGCTTTGCGGATCGATAGGCAAATATCCGTTGACGACGCTGTTGCTATGGAGATCCATGGGTTCACCGATGCATCCAAAGTCACATATGATGCTGCATCTACTCGAGAAGTGTCTTGGGTGATGTAACAACGGAGAGTAGATTGGTTTGTGACAAGTCACGTGTCGCTCCTTTGAAAGAAGTGCAACGAGATACCGAAGAATATGCAACACCAGGTGAGATGACGATTCCTAGGCTGGAACTGTGTGCTGCTTTGTTGTCAGCTGGAACTCCAGTGTTTGTACAAAATCGAGTGGTGAAAATCAGAAAACTGTTTGCAGCGAACATGTGGTGTTATAACACCGACGCAGCAAAACCCGGCAGATTTAGTGTTTCGTGGTGTCCGTCCGATCTGCTGCGTTAATTGCCATGAATGGTGGTACGGTCCCAGTGTGTTTCCTGATACTGTCGGTTTGAGAAACGAATGCGAAAAATTAGTGCAAATTGAAGAAACCGGGCAACCAACTTCTTATCAAATTGTGACGCTAGCTGTTCAACCAGAAAAAAAGGTCCTGCGTAGTAGGCGAAAAATCCCATGTGAAATTTCCATACGAGTCCTAATTTTAGTTTATTACGATTTGCACAACCTTACGCGTAATTTTCGGATGAGGAAATATCATATAAACCCGTCGGAAACGGTACCGAACATATGCTGAAGAAATGAAGAAAATCCATCCAGCCGTTTTTGAGTAATGCGGATACGAACACAGACCATTTCATTTTTATATATATAGATTTTGATACACAATTACTTGGAAAATGTGGGCTTCATGGCCGTGCGGTTAGCGACGACTATGGAGTGTGGGTTCAATCTCCGAGAAGGAAATTTTTAGCGATCGGTTAATTTCTCCACTGGTCCATACTGGGAGTTATGCGTCCTGTCCGTTGTCTTATGCATGTCTTGTTTCTATAGCAGCGTACTGTAAAGACATTTTAAATGGATGAATCATGTGGTGGATATCGAGGTGGTTATATTTTAAAATGATTCAAACTATGTATCTTATAAGGTATACACCAGCCATGTTCCATGGTGAATATTGTGTCTTATAGCACCTGATTTTTTCCTGTTGAAAGAATAATAGTTATAAGCATTTATAAACAAATGTGCACAACAATTGATATTAATTAATTTTTCTTACCTTCTGGAAATATTTTGATTTTTATCCTGAGAACGTGAATTTTCTTAGCTTCCTTCATGTTCTCCACTAATTGCCACAACTTGCAAGTTCATTTTTTTTTTTTCAAAACAAAACATGCTTTAATAAAGTGTAAAACACTTTCGATTGTAGGGATTTTACTTTGACGACTTCGCCAGCAATACAACAGAATTCTCTTTATTGCCAAATCCAAAACGATCGAATCAAAAGTGTTTTACACTTCGATGTCAATGAGCTAGACTTTACTAAGGTGACGCAGATCACCACCGCGTGCCACTAGTTGTCTCTTTCTCTCTCCCGTTGTTCTTATGCAACGCAAATAGTGACGTCACTATTTGCGTTGCATAAGAACAACGGGAGAGAGAAAGAGACGACTAGTGACACGCTGCGCTGATCTGCGCCACCTTAGTAAAGTCTAGCTCCTTGCTTCGATGTCACTGTTAAGCCCCAAACGCTATACAACGGAACGGCGACGGAAACGGCAAATTTGACAGAAAATATATGGGCTAACTGTCAAATTTTCCGTTTCCGTCGCCGTTCCGTTGTATTGCGTTTAGGGCTTTACTGACTAGTGGGGCAAAACCAAGTGTTTTCCACTTTAATTAAATAACCAACACACTTGATATCGGTGAGTGAATGGTAATTGAGTTCTCAAGTGTTTTAGCTCTTGAACTCAAAGGGTGAAGAAGTTTTAATCTGGAAGGATATCCATTTTGAATTGAACAGTGGACCAACTTTGACATCAATGTGCAAGAATTCTTGAATCGAGCGTTTCAATTATTTTCAGTGAATTCAATTGTTTACACTATTGAACCAATACAGTAGCCGTTCGATAACTGCAAAATGTTTACTTTTCAGTTAACGAATGCCGTTCGATAACTGCAACGCATTCTGGACGTCAAACGGTTGTCAATCGACGTCAGATGCAATAAAAGTGCATCTAAATGTGCAGCGCAATGCAGCTGTCATTGAGTTTGACATCAGTTTGAAGTTTAGCGGTCCGATAACTGCAAAACTGTATATTTTTATCCGGGCAGATCGTAGCCCCGGGCTATAACTTTTTTTCATACTGCGTTTCAATGATCACAGCGGGGTATGTCTGTTGATAATGATGACATCGCGCTTGTCACCGGCTTGGTTTTTGAACAAATTAGTTGCTGTCAGGAGACTGAAGAGAAGGCTAATACGCCTACCCACCTTAATTTCGTTTGATTCATGATAACAAAACTTCGGAAGTATCGACGAGCTATTTTTCGACATAAAGAAGCCATACAAACACAAAAGGCTCGATGTACCTCAACCAATTGCAAGTTTTCGCCAGGAGAAGTTAAATTCCGATAATTAGCACTAACTGCGTATTAACCAATCACCCAACTCTCATAAGACGAGTTTAAACAATCCCGACACACTGAAGACGGCCTTACTGTTGAGGTCGAAATACGTATCTGTCAGGATACAATTAAGTGGTGGAATTCAATGGGATTGTTTAAACTCGTCTTATGACAGGTGAAAACATTCCACTAAAAAGCTCAAAATAATTTTCTTATCAATCACCCAAAATGAGCGCTGAATTCGGGTATAAGCCATCCCGCATAATCATGGACCATAATCGTACCATTCCCCAGAGCGTCTATGACAATAAATAACATTAATAATACCATTCCGATTGTTGTTCATACTTAAGATACACTGACCTCAACATAAATGATCTCCACAATATGGTATGCTGTAATTGGCTAAATGATTATATGGGTAATAGGCGGTTAAGTATAATTACAATATAAAAAAGGCCATTTTCCAATACAATTTTTTCACTATACAGTATGTGATATGGTTCATTTATAATCCTTTTTCTAGTCTAAAACAATATGGAATACAATATATGAACTGTATACTTTATATACTGTATACTGTATATTTTATATAAAATGGCTTATACTACCCAGAAACTGGGTACCAAAAACAGAAGTATGTACAAGAAAAAACTTATACATCGCATTAGTCACATACATTCGGAAACTTATACTTTTCATTAACTTATGAATGTTATTAGCTTTCTGATATTGGATCATTCATAAGGTGCACGCACAGAAATGTATTGTAGAAACAACAATATTCCTGTTCAAATTCAACAATAAATATTGTTAACTCAGGGCTAATAATATTTATCTTTTGAATCAACCAAGAATATTGTTGTTTCTACAATCAGATGCTTTCCATGACGTGAGCAACATTATTGTGGTTTCAACAATATTATTGTTGGAATAATCGTGACTTTTATATTAGGTCAATAGTACATCTAGGATTGCTTCAACAATAAAATATTGTTGAAACAAAAAATATGGCATTTATAAGAATGTGATTGTTTATATTTTATTCGAATAAAAAACAAAAAATGATGAGTTTCAAATTTATTTATTCATTGAATATAATAGAATATTATTAAAGCTGTGGCGGAATAATTACCTTACTAGGAAGAATGTATTTATAACACGGATTAACATTTTGAAGGCGTCCTTTGTAAGCAAACGGAACTGTTTTCAAAAAGCGATTCATATCAAGGATTCTGCTACAAATAGTGTAATTTAATATATGATTATTTAGAAAATAATAATATTTTTACCTGTGGTTAGCCCTGTGGATATTTCACCATCCAACTACAATTAAACTAATTAAGTTTTGGCTATATTCACGTATAAGAGACATTTCTCCATTTTTAAAATAACAACAGTACACATTAAAATATACACGCTGCATTTAAATCAGGTGAATTCATAACAAAACAAAATATTGTTGAATTTAAAATAATATTGTTGAATCAATCGAACAACATTGTAGTTTCAACAATCAAATATTTTTGAAACAATAAAAGACTTATTGTTGTATTCAACAATATACTTTTTTGGTTCAACCTTACGAAATTATGCTGCGTGTGGCATAATGAAGATTATTTTCGAATGGTTTTTTGCCATAACATATAAGGTTATTTTTTACGTGTTTGTTATGAGTGCAGCCTCTTTAAAAAAAACGCACATAAAAATACCCATTAATGGGTAAAAGAAAATCTCCGTGTTTGAGGCTAGTACTTCAAATATCTCAGCTTAAAATATTCGAGCAACTGAGTTCTGTACACCCCTGCACTGCTAGAAACCTTGACCAATCGTGGAAAAACAAGACTTTTCAAAAAACTTTTTCGCCGCAGCTAACGTCATTTAAAAATCGCAAAAAAAAAGTGAACGGCTTCAACACCACAAAGAATAAACGTTAAATTAAAATTAAAAGAACAGGCAAAATACAATATTTTTAATAGGCATTTGCATATAATTGGCAAGGTAAGAGAGCAATTCTATCGACTTTATAATTTTTTTTTTTATTCATTCCAATATGCTTCACGTCATTGCAGAATGGAAAACTTTGACGATTTTTCCAACGATCAACTCCGGTTGAAGATGCAAGAATACGGCATGCCGAACATTCCCATAACAGCGACAACTCGTAAGGCGGTTGTTAAAAAGCTAAAAAACTATGTTGAGAATGCCAATAGCAAATCCCGTCGGGATACTATTCACGTCACAAAGTTTTCCTCCGACGACGACACCGATACCGCCGAAGAACCGAAGAAAGTACAAAAGAAGGAATCCAGTCGACGAGCAACTATCGGTGCATCTGCTACTAAACTGTCAAAAATGCTTCCAGTCATGCCGGATTTACCACCACCGAAAGCAAAAACGGAGAAAACTGAATCCGTTCAGAAGCGTAGATCAGGAAGGATTACCCCAGTTCAAGGCAAAAATGATACTTCGACAGTGGCCGCCCCCAAGGAACCAATGATTGTGGAAAATTCCGATGATGAAGAAGATGAGGATATGCTTCCGTTAACCCAGATAAAGAATACCCGTGACCGGAAATCGAAAAGCCCGTCGCTGTCGCGAGCTGAAATGGTAACGACGTCGTACGTTCATCAGGTGGAAGTTGAGCCACCGCAGCCTATTGTAGAGGACATGGAAATAGATCTTACCGAGTCGACGGACGATATCATGATTGAACCGGAACCCAGGAAGCAGCCTTCAGTTAATCCACCGCGTGATACTCGTTTCCATACGACTTCTACAAGTACAACGACATCTAGCAAACGGACCACACTTGCCGGAGGATTTCCCGCAATGACTGCAGCTCGCCAAAGCGAGCTCTCAACGTCCTTTGGCCGTCCATCGTTGTCTAGCGTGTACACATCCCCTAGGGCAGAATCACGTCGAGAGGAGGTTCACCTGGAACCGACCGATTCCCCTTATCTGAGCGAGTTTACGAAGCGCTTGTCCCGTCTGAAGGCAGAAAATGCCCAGCTGAATGCGGTGCGGGACCATCCGATAAGACGCACGATTGCTTCCAGCTATGCCGCTACCCGTGAGACCGATGGCGATTATGTCGCAACCCGGTTGGCTTCAACTCGGGGCCAACCAGTCGCGGAAGGCAAAAAGGAGGGCGAAATTCGGGCATCGCTCCGACAGGTCATCCTTTCGCTGGACCAGAAGTATTCGATTAGGAAGTTGTTCTACCTGCTGATCGTGGCCATGGTTTTGATATTTTTGTTCGTTTTCTTTTTTCTTTAAGCAGCAAAGGTTGGAGAACTAACTTGTTCTGAGCCAGAGTTCAGAGGTGTACGTAAAGATCTGTTTTTTCTGTATTTGATTGTTGTTTTATACTGGCCGTGTAAGGTTGACATTTCAATATCTAATAAACTAATTTTTAATATGCAACTACTAAAGAATCTATGATTTTTACATTCTATCTACCTGAATACCTGGTTGGCTACAGCGTCGATACACCTATGGCTGGCGTATTGTAGAGCTCCATAATCGTTGGTCTTGGGTGCTGTTCTTCCACGAACATTTATGGTTTCCTTTCCAGCTCCGATTCCATTGCGTGCAGCCAACAAAGTTGCCGGCTTCTATCCGGTTCTCTGTTGAATACTGTTTTCGCTATTCTTTCTTCCGACATTCGCACTGAGTGACCAGACCACTGCCGTCTGCCGTATTTTATCCGATTCACAATATTTTCTTTGTACACTTGATACAACAGCTCGTGATCAGCGATGTCAAAAAATGGCTTCTAGCGACCAACGAACATGTACACACTTTATGTGAGATCCATAAGCATCATCGTCAGTAAGTGATGGTTTTGCGCTCTCCACCCTTTATTCGTGTGGAGCGTTTCGGGTAGTAAGCTACCGTGATTTCAGGAGAGCAAGATTTACGTGAATCGGTGTCATTTACACTCACGGCTTGTAACTCACGCGATTCAAAGTTTACAAAAAGCCGTTACATCTAGTTGATCGGAACGAGTACAACAATGGAATCGAATCATGATCATTGATGTAATGATCGTGATTCTTCCCTACGAATCGGACATAACTAGGTAGGCATAACTTCTAGGAATTAACCACCGCAAATTATATCAACTTTGAGACATATTATGAAGAAACCATCAAGCCATTCAGCAATGTGATTGATGAAAGTGATTCACTCGAGAACTTTTCTAAATCCCTAGAGTTGATCAAGGAATCATTCTTATACATTCACAATTAGACCGCTATTGGAATCGACGAAGCACTATACAGCTTTACGAATTGGTAAATCAAGATTTTAATAAGAATCTTCTGAAAAAGGCCTAACAACGGTATAACAATCAGCATTTGGAATACATGTTGACTTACAGCGACTTGGACGATTCCGGTAAACTGAAACGCATAGAACATGTTCAAAGCAAAACTAAACCAATGCTAAGCTCGTTCAAACAAACCGTTCTTCCTACCATTCTCGTCGGGGTGGGAGCCGTGTTTGGTCAATCATGAATTCAAAAGATATACCAAAATTTGTATCGGCGTTGCAAATCCAACAACAAGCACCAACTTTCTGCAGATTTTATCAAAATCGATTTTAAATTGACGAGGTTGATGTCTTATTCATGGATAAAGTCTACGGGGCGAAACAAATCGAAAGAACTAAGGAAGAAGTTAGAAAAAAATAAGGAAGAGGAAAGGAAGAAGGAAAAAAAGAAAGAAAGAAGAAAGGAGATAGAAGAAGAAAGACGGGATATAAAAGGAAAGAAAGAAGAAAAAATGAAAGAAGGAACAAAGAAGAAGGAAAAAGGAGGAAGAAAGACGGAAGAAGGAATAAGGAAGAAGAAATAAAAAAGGTAGAAGGAAGAAAGACGAAGTAAGGAAGGACATAAGAAGAAAGAAGGAGGAAAAAAAGGAAAGAAGAAAGACATAAGAAAGGAAGAAAGGAGAAAGAAAAATAAAGAAGGAAGAACAGAGAAAAAACCCTGATTAATCTACCTAGCGGTGATGGTGCCTTTCTCGTGTAGTATAAAAAAAGTATTTTGGCCATTACTCTTGAGCCCATAGTCCAATCTGGCCAATTTTCAATAGGATACAATAAGAGACTATTTTGCGTCGAATGCAACTTGTTGCGAGTAAATCGGTTAAGGATAAGTGCCTGAAAAATGAGTGACATTTTTTTTGTGCACACACACACACACACACACACACACACACACACACACACACACACACACACTCGGTGAACTCGGCGCCGACGTACGTCGAATAAGACGTATCCGGATGGGCGAGTTGATCCTCGAGCTAAAGCGGGGCGTCTCGCAAAAGGGCGCCGCCTACAAGAAGTTTGCGGAGGAAGTCCTAGGCGATACGGTCAAGGTGAGGGCACTCACTACGGAGGTGAATCTAAGGGTTAAAGACCTGGACGAGATCACCGAAGTCGAAGAGCTCGTCACGGCACAGCGGCGACTGTGTGAAGTGGAGGCGTCCACCGCAGCCGTTCGGTTACGGAAAGCTCCGGCAGGGACACAGGTAGAATTGGTTCGGCTATCTTCAGCGGACGCCTCCAAGGTAGTCAAGTTAGGGAGCGTTAAGGTGGGGTGGTCGGTATGCCCTGTGGGCATATATGAGCAACCCGAAGTTTGCTTCAAGTGCCTGGAACCGGGGCACAAGCAATGGGACTGCAAAGGCCTTGACATAAGCAAGCTCTGTCGACGCTGCGGATTGGAGGGACATAAGGCACAATGCTGCACGAACCCTCCCAATTGTTTGATCTGTTCCAGCAAAGCTGCAACAGCAAGCACTCCATGGTGGGTTCCAAGTGCCCGGCGTTTAAGCGTGCTGCAATATCACAAGGGCAGGTAACGCAGCTAAACCTGAAGCACTGTGATGCAGCCCAGCAACTGCTGTGTCAGACAGTTGCTAAATGGGGAACGGATATCGCCATCATAGCAGATCCTTACCGGGTACCCGCCAGGAACGGTAATTGGGTCACCGATGGGTCTAAAATGGCGGCGATATGGACAACGGGGAAATACCCAGTCCAAGAGTTGGTGTCTTCGACACACGAGGGCTTCGTCATTGCCAAAATCAACGGGGTCTTCTTCTGCAGCTGCTATGCGCCTCCTCGATGGTCGATCGAGCAGTTCGGTCGAATGATAGATTGTTTGACGGCTAACTTGATGGGGCGTAGGCCGGTGGTGATAGCGGGGGACTTCAACGCTTGGGCCGTGGAATGGGGAAGCCGATCCTGCCGAGATCCTGCTGGAATCACTGGCCATGTTGGATGTGGACTTGGCTAATGTCGGTACCAAAAGTACCTATAGCTGGAACGGGGCCGAGTCGATTATCGACGTTACGTTCTGGAGCCCTGGCCAAACGAGTAGTTCGAACTGGAGGGTAGATGATGGCTACACTCACAGCGACCACCTGGCGGTTCGTTACAGTATCGACTCTACGACCAGCATTCAGCGGACGGAAGAAGGAGCGAGGCCTAGCCCTCGTATGTGGAAGACATCATACTTCGACGACGATGTATTTAAGGAAGCGCTCCGCCGCGAGCACAATACTCTCGGTCTGAGCGGCGAGCAGCTGGTAACAGTACTCTCGCGTGCATGCGATGCCACCATGCCTAGGAAAGGGAGGCCACCGGCTTACTGGTGGACTCAAGCAATTGCGAACCTGCGCCGCGCCTGCCTACGGGCAAGGAGGCGGATGCAGCGAGCACGCACAGAAGAGGAGCGTGTTGAACGACGGGTGGCGTTCGTGGCTGCTAGAGCCGCTCTGAAGACTGAGATTAGATCAAGCAAAAAAGCCTGCTTCGAGGGCCTGTGTCAAAGTGCCAACGCGAATCCATGGGGTGACGCCTATAGGGTCGTAATGGCCAAGACACGTGGGGTGATGGCCCCTACAGAGCGGTCTCCAGAGATGCTGGAGAGGATCATCGCGGGGCTCTTCCCACGTCACGACCCAAGTCCTTGGCCTCCCTTTGTGGAGCTGCCACGGGCCAGGGTGGCCGACGAGGGAAGAGTAACGGTGGCGGAACTTGCGGGGATTGCACAGTCCCTTAGTGTAGGTAAGGCGCCAGGACCGGATGGTATTCCGAACCTGGCCATCAAAGCGGCCATTGCCGAGGCTCCCGAGATGTTCAGATCTGTCATGCAGAGATGCCTGGACGAGGGAGTCTTCCCTGAAGCATGGAAAAGGCAGAGCTTGGTCCTATTGCCAAAAGCGGGAAAACCACCGGGGGATCCGTCGGCATATAGACCAATATGCCTGCTTGATACGGCGGGGAAGGTGCTCGAGAAGATCATCCTCAACAGGTAAGCTGCGGTGGACGACGGAGGTCCTTCGTAGCTTAGTAGGGAAAGCACCTGTCATGCGAACTGGGGTCGTGGGATCAAACCCCACCGAAGGGGCGGTTACCCTCCAATACCTTTTCCGAACTAAATCTATCACATGTTGTACATATGCATAATCAAGTTTCAGACATAGTAATTAATTTCCACTCCGGGTGGCTTAATACCCGGCATATAGGCAATTAACTTTGAATGTACTGACCTCAACAGGTTGTTGATACGCACGGAGGGTGCGGATGGTGTATCGAGTAACCAGTTTGGCTTCCGAAAGGGTAAGTCGCTATCTTGTCGGTTACCAAATCCGCGAAGATAGTTATCCAGCGTAAGAGGAGGGGAGTTCGCTATTGTGCAGTAGTGACTCTCGACGTGAGGAATGCTTTCAATAGTGCCAGTTGAGCAGCTATTGCAGATGCGCTCCTGCTTCTTGGAATTCCCGAGTACCTGTACAAGATTCTGGGAAGCTACTTCCAGAATCGAGTACTGGTATACGACACGGAGGCAGGTCGGAAGTGCGTTGACATAACTTCAGGGGTTCCGCAAGGTTCCATACTGGGTCCGGTGTTATGGAACGTCATGTACGACGGTGTTTTGAGGTTGAAGTTCCCGGTGGGCGTGGTAATCGTCGGCTTCGCTGACGATATTACGCTGGAGGTCTACGGCGAATCGATCGAAGAGGTGGAGTTGACTGCAGCCCACTCGATCGCAATTATGGAGGAGTGGATGAGTTCCAGGAAGTTAGAACTGGCTCACCATAAGACTGAGGTGATTGTTGTTAACAACCGAGAGTCGGAGCAACAAGCGGCGATAAGGGCAGGCAACTGCACGGTCACCTCTGAACGCTCCATCAAACTCTTGGGGGTAATGATCGACGATAAGCTCACCTTTGGTAGTCACGTCAATTACGCCTGCAAGCGTGCCTCCACAGCTATAGTGGCATTGTCCCGGATGATGTCCAATAGCTCTGCGGTTTATGCCAGCAAGCGCAAGCTTCTGGCTAGCGTTGCTCTGTCCATACTAAGGTATGGGGGGCCAGCTTGGGGCACGGCCCTGAGTATTAACTGCTACAGAACGAAGTTAGAAAGTATTATAGGCTCATGTGCCTAAAGAGCTGAGCAGAATGGGTACGTTTGCGTGCGTTTTGACAGTTTTGCCATGGGAAAACTGTCAAAACGCACGCAAGCATATCCATTGTGTTTGGCCCATAAGAGTTGCGAGCGCGTACCGTACCGTGTCGCACGATGCACTTTGCGTCATCACCGGTATGATGCCTTTTGACATCGTTATCGGTGAAGACATAGAGTGCTTCGAAATGCGCGGCACGAGAGGCATCCGTAGGACTGTCTGGTTGGCCTCAATGGTCGAATGGCAGCGTGCGTGGGACAGTTCCACTAAGGGTAGATGGACACATAGGTTGACACCGGAGATAGGTACGTGGGTCAAGAGGCGCCATGGGGAAATCACTTTCCACCTGACCCAGGTCCTTACAGGCCATGGTTGCTTCAGACAGTACCTACACCGGTTCGGACACTCGGCCTCGCCCGAGTGTCCGGTGTGCGCAGGTTTAGAGGAAACGGCGGAACACGTGTTGTTCGTGTGCCCGCGTTTTCGCACAATGCGTGACCACATGCTTGCCACATGTTGTCTGGACACTACCCCGGACAACCTAGTCCGGAGGACGTGTAAAGATGAAGTTGCCTGGAATGCCGTTTTATCGGGTATCGTCCAAATCGTCTCGGAGCTACACAGAAGGTGGCGTGTGAACTCGAGGAATGGCTAGTTCAGGCGCAAATAAGAGGTGGTCCAAGGGATCGGAGTCGGCTTCATGGGTCATACCGGTGCCCTGTGGTCGAACTCGATCCTTTTATCGAACAAGTGGCCGCGTGAAGAACAACATGGTATCGTCGCTTTCGCGGCGTCGGTCAACCGGGCGGGTTCCGAGCCCGAGGACGGAAAACCCCTTTCCCCCCCCCCTCGTCAAGGCTGGGACAGGCATAGCCCAGGTAACCAATAAGCATTAAAGTAAGCACTATAGTAGCATCATACTGGCATTGCATATGCTCCATGCTGTAAATAAGCATTTCGAAAACCTGGCTGTTCTAAATAAGCATTTTCAAAGCAATCATGAGAGGCATAGTCTTATAATAGCATTTCGAATGCACAATGTTGTTTTTCGTTAAGTGCAATGGAACAGCTACATTAATGCCATTTTAAGGCCTGTAGTGTTCATACGTCAAACGTTTTCCAATATGGAATCAAATAGCGGGGACTATTTGTCCAATAAACTTACATTTGAGAATGGCAATCGGTACGTGCAGAATGTTTTTTTTTTCATTCGGACCATTGGCATGAGTAGAGTAGAGTGGGGCAAGAGTACGCACTTAGTTTTCAATCGATCATGTGGCCCTTCTGAAGCTAGCTTCTGCATATCAAATCAGTGTCGATGATTCATATACTCTTCCTTTATGTTACCCAGTGGAAAAAATATTGAAATTATTGAGATTCGTTCTAGTAGAACCCTTATTGCAAGACAAGTGGAAAACGCACTCTTACCCCACCGGTGGGGTAAAAGTGCGCATCGGGTGGGGTAAGAGTACGCATTTATCCAATCATGTGCTTTAAGTATATATTAACACAAATAAGAGTTGATAACATTTAATTGATGTTTAATGAGGATATATTAGGGAATGTTTAAAGATAACGTAACTCTTGAAGGGGGGAGGGGTCCTAAAAATGTGCACTTTCATACGAAAAACCATTGTTTCTAATATATACAAAAAACTACAGAGGTAAAAATATATATCAGGTTTCGCGTGGCGTATACAAAGGCATTTTCCTTAAAGAAAGTCTACCAATCACGTAACGTAAAATTTGGCTATTTCATCACCCCTCCCCCCTATCTTACACTATTTGTATGAATCCTCTAAAAATTATATGGATCGTTACACATCTCACAACCCCTCCCAGCTAAACGTTGCGTAATTTATGAATGTTTCTTTTGATTAAATAAAATTATCATTTAGATGAAATTGTGTTTTCGTACTATGTTTAGGTGTACAACAAGTCCTAATACAATTTCATTATTTCGCTTCAGTGCTTTGTTCGCTAAGTCCTTTCTAACACCGAATTACTTCAACTTATCCTAAAAACTTGTGATAATTTCGAATTCTGTCCCTTTTTTCTTAGTTGTGGATCTTTACGCGTTGGAAGAAGTCTTATTTCGGCCGGAAATACGGGTTTGACATCATAACTTGAAGATTCATATGCGTACTCTTGCCCCACCGGTTCCTGCGTACTTTTACCCCACAGTCCCAAAAATTATTCAAGTAATGGTTTTGACTTCTTGGAAAACCAACCGGATTGGTGTTCTGTGCCATAAAGTACTCTATACAATAGGTTATCGAAATGGTATAATGTTCACCTGATTGAACGTATATATGGTAATAAAATACTAGTTGCGGAAATCCAATTATTTTCAGCAAAATGACCAAAAAGTTATCTAACTCCATATTTCCCTTGTTGTTTATTCAAATCGTTTACAATTACACATGATAATAGTTGGCCAGAATACCTGTCAAACTGATGCAGTGCTGCTAGTTTATCTTTTTTTATTACTTCAAAAAATCGAAAACGTACTCTTACCCCACGCGCACTCTTGCCCCACTCTACTCTACTTGTCGTTAACCTAACCCTATCACTAATTACATTTAGTTTAGCTTCATTTTATTATTCCATTGCACTATTATTGGTGGATGGATTAAAGCAGCACTACAACTGTAGCTGTTTCATTGCAACTGGGTTTAGTTAGATTAAGTTTCAATGTTCCTGAAGGGGCGTAGTGTTTATGTTGGGCAAAATTATTCCCACTACCATCTCTCTCTTATGGGCCAGCTGGTAAGGGCGATGACAACTACAGCGTCGGGTGGCAAGAGCGCGAGTTTGAATCCCGCTCGAAGAAAGTAAAAAATTATGTTCCATTTCAAATATGAAAATACAATTAAGATATAATATGAAAAAAAAAACTATGTAAAAAATAATTAGAAAAAAATGCCATCAAAAACCTTTTTTTTTTGTTTCTAAAATTAAACATTTATTCAGCATTTCGGATGCTGAATAAATGCTACTCAGCAAAATTTCTACTTTATCGATAAAGTAGGATTGAGCATTTAAGCAGCTATATATTGGGCCAAAACCTGCATTAAAATAGCATTAAAGGCGACTATGGGGCTTATTGGCATTTAATGTTTTGCAGTAAAGGCGCATATAATGCCACTTAAATGCTTACTGGTTACCTGGAAGGCACCGCGTTGGCAAGTCTCTCTTTGTGTTGGCGAATAGACCCTATCGCAGAAAGGTCAATTTGGGGTGCACGCGGCATCATCATTCTTGATACCAGTCGTGCAGAGGGAAGCAGGCGCAAAGTCGACCCTTCCCACCTTCCGAGGATATAGGGCGTGATAAGGCCACCTGGAAAGCCGGCAATGCGCTGGCACGATACCATGGTGTTCTTCTAAAAAAGCGAGTCACGATGTTCGATGCTGCAAGGACACGCAGCTAACCTCGAGGGTGCGTAATGCACTGGCCCCACTTTGAAGCATTACTTTCTGGTTGTACCGAAGGGACGATGGGCTTGGCGGCAATGGAAATGGTTTAGCGGGTCGGGGATGCAGTCCTTCCTCCCTCGTTTGCTGTTGGAGGTGGCCCCTAACCCCGCATATCCTGGACAACCCAGGATGTCTGTTGAGCAGATTCCCCCTCCATTGCTTAGGAAGAAAAAAAAAAAGACATCACCTCAATTCGTCGAGCTGAGTCGATCGGTATATAACACTATGGGTCTCCGGGCCTTCTATAAAAAGTTTGTTTTACCTTTTACGTATACTTAGTATACGAGAAAGGCAAAAAGATAGAAGAAATAAGTCCTTTACGACCATTTGTCCCTTTCGACCATAACCCATTGTAAGCATGTTTGTTTTGACCTGAGAAATCCCCCAGGAATGCTGGGAATTACTTCAGAAATGCTTTCTTCTTATTGGCATTACATCCCCAATGGGACATTGCTGCTTCAAGAATTCGTGCTAAAGGCATTACTGAATGAAATATGAATTTCCTAGAGAAATTCTTTGAAATTTTTTGGAGGTGAAATTTCTGAAGAAACTTTCATAGGGGCTCGTTAACAAATTATGTGACGCCAAATTTGGCGAGTTTAGACCCCCACTTTCCCTCTCGTGAACCCTTTCCGTATGAGGAGACTACTAGACTTAAGGATGGTTATTTTTTGTTTTAAACCGTAACACTGGACCTGGCCTCTCCGATCCCTACTTGCTGCGTTACGTATTTTGTGAATAGTCCCTATGAATTCTGGATGAAGATATTTCCATTGGAATTCCTGATTCCATGGGGACCTCCTTAGCCTAACGGTAAGATGCGATTCCCGGTGCAGGGCTGGTAGCGACCGAAGCCACTCAAAATAGTGACTTTAGTGACCAAAGCTGACGAAAAAAGGGACCAAATAGTGACTTTCAGTTGCAGAAAAAGTGACCAAATAGTGACTTCCAATTTCAATTGCAAGTTCGATGCGACGAAATCAAGCGTTTTTGGGTCGAAGGAGAATATTTTTTTTGTAATTTGTGGCGGAAAACATCTTTCCACTCTTTTCTCTTAGAACGAGCTCAGAAGAAAAATGAAAATCGTACTCGGTAACTTTTATCTACTCAGTGACCAAGTAAAATTATTGTCCTCTCTTTAAACCCCACGGAAATTTTACTCAATATCAGTAAAAAGCAGGACAACTTAAAATTATGAGTAGTCTGCAAGCAAATCAAATTTTTACGCCACTGGAAGTGATCGAAATATAGTTATCACTCTCAACACCTGTTTTTCTTTCCTGAAAATTATTTCTCGGCGAATATCTGCGTGAATGAGCATTCTCTTCTCGTGAGAATAAGTGAAAATTACGATCATTGGATTAGCTGCCTACTTAAGAAAGATGCAGAGAACTCTAACGATTTGTCATAGGTGTCACGGATATTTTTGGAATTTTTATTGCGACAGGAACAACAGTAGGATCG
The DNA here is from genome assembly GCF_024139115.2 of Armigeres subalbatus. Taxonomy (NCBI): domain Eukaryota; kingdom Metazoa; phylum Arthropoda; class Insecta; order Diptera; family Culicidae; genus Armigeres; species Armigeres subalbatus. Next base: position 66,654 of record NW_026942686.1, on the reverse strand, counting down.
TTTTGGTAGAAAACGATACAAAAATTATGAAGATTCATGTACAACGAGCTTGGGATTGAACGTTCGACCTCCTGCTTGTAATGAGGACCATGCTCTCTGAATTTTTAAATATTTCTACTCCAAAATACGCAGATTTTCCAACTTGAGGTGCGTATTCATGAACGATTTTTGCTATGGAATTCGACAGCGCATGCAATCTTCAAAACAGACAAATGCTTATATGGATGCCTAATGAGAGGTAAAGTCTCCTCAAATTGAGGCAACAACTCAAAATTCAAATATCCTGAAGTTGTGGTGGAATGATGGCATTTATATCAGTGAAGATCATTTAGCATATTTATGGATTTGTGCTGTGAAAAAATGATAGCATTTATAACATATGCATTTTGGTTGATTTTGTAAATCGTTTGTTAATCCTCCCCACAAACTCAATCATTTCCAGCTTACCACAGATAAGGGAAGATCCATAAAGTACGCCACGCAAAAATTGGCAATTTTCAACACCCCCTCCCCCCCCATCACACTTTTTATAGTACACCTCTAAATTTTTTGTATGAGTCGTCACGCTGCTCGGAACCCCCTCTCCCCCTAAGAGCGTGACGTACTTTGTGGATGGCCCTTAAGCAAGATAGTAAAACCTGTTTTACTGTTGTGGAGTGTTATGCAACGTACACACCAGTCAAGCAGTTCGACGAACATTGACTCCACCCCCAAGAAAACGCTTCGGTTGCTGCTTTGTTGGAACGTGTGTGAAGTTGTTCGAACAACCATTTGACAGTTGGCGGCTCGGTTGGAAAAAATTAAAACGGTTTGATTTTGGTTTGAGTTGTCGGAGGTGGAGTCAAGGTTCGCCGAACATGTTTGAGTATTTGTAGTGAAGTTGCACAAACCCCCATATATTTTTTTATGGTTGATGCTCAAGTTAGCGCTCCGGTCGTTCGTGTGTGATATTGTTGGTCGAATAAATTGATTGTTCGTGCCGCTGTTGGTAAAACTTGATGGATGTTGGAATAAACGAGAGGTGGAGTCAATGTTGGTCAAACTGCTTGACCGTGTGTACGTTCCATTACAAATATCCGATCATGGGCAGATTAGTTGTTGGTAAAACAGGGGAGAATCAAGTCTTCTCACCTTCCCCTACTGCATAAAGTTTTAGTTAAAAAAACTAAATCGACAGGTCTCCTGCTTGCATGACTGTATACCAATTTATAAACTGTGACGTAAAACACCTTCAATTAGCTACTGGTGAAATGTCAATAGGAGCAGCGAGTTAAATGGCTGGCGATGTTTCAGATCATTTTTCCAAGATCCGTAATTTCATTTCCGCCATAAACAAAACAGCTTCCGATGGATAAAGCTTTATAAAAAATCTTAGTCAATAGTTTCAAAATAGTTGAAAATAGTGACTTTTTGTGAGAAAAAGTGACTTTAGTGACTTGAGGTCGAAAAAAGAGACTTTTTAGTGACTAGCCCGAAAAAAGTGACCAAGTCACTAAAAAGTGACCCGCTACCAGGCCTGCCGGTGCCGGTGTAGGCAATTTTTGGTTTGAAAATGGGAAAAAAAGTATCATCGTGTTAGCCTCATGATTTACGAATACAAAAACGGTAAGTTGGCTTAGAAACCTCGCGGTTAATAACTGTGGAAGTGCTGAATGAACACTAAGCTGCGGGGCGGCTAATCCATGTTCTGAAACTGGAAATCATCATTATTTTATTAATTGTCTTAAGCGCCGTATGTACCTTAGAGCTAAGCGACTCGGAGCCGGAAAGCGATGTCAACACCTGTTCTGATGGTAATTTGTGTTTCCAAAATTCGACCAACGGATTTAACTCACCAGCTGTGCTGTGCCAGCTTACCTTGCTGAGCTAACTTGAAGACATTCCATGTTCCAATTCGTCTCCTTTCATACTAAAAGTCGTTACTGTTACAGTTTACAATCTTCCTCTGTTGGTTTCTAAAAACGGTATGTGTGGTGTCGAGAACAGTACGGTCTCTAGCCGCTGATAACGGTCGAAAAAGGTCTCGTTGCCGATGATGAGGTCAACTTTTCCAGGTGCATAAAATGGTGGATCAACAAATCGCTCTCCGTTCGGCGTTTTCCCAGTTGATGTTGATTTCCTCTGTAGACTCGTAAATATTGACTTAGGAACATTTTTTTGAAATAATGTGATACACCACAATCGGCAGTAAAAATACCAATATTAACATTTTTAAAACAATCGCAAATGTTTTAAAAATATATTTAGGTAATCACATATCTATTTAGCATTCACTGCGCCATGGTTGATCACTAGATTGTATCTTACTTTCCGAAAAATTACTGTTCTCTTATCCTGAATCTTTTTTTTTTCTTTCGATACTCAATTTTTGATTTGCTATTATATATATATTCAAGGAACTTCTGCAACTATTGAAAAAATAAGCTAGCTTAACATGCAGAATCCACGCTCCATAGATTTCTTATTTAGACGTTTGTTTTAAATTAGATCTCTGAACAGCTTTTTGTAAGCTTAGTCGTGAAGTGCGTATCCATCTTCACCTTGTGTGCTAAATCTCCTCTTCCGTCATATCACTTTTCACATTTCACTACTCAGAAGAGTACAAACGTTGGCCTTTTTTATAGTCATTACCACCACACGTGGCTTATTTTATTTACAGACTATCACTTAAAAATAATTTAGAATAAATAGCGTTAATTTTGTAAATTTCGTCTGTACATGATCAATAATAGAGAGGGGGACTAATCAACAATTAAAAAAAAGAAGTATCTAAAGGATCACAAATCACGAATTTCATAAACTAGTCGGTCACATATACAATACTGCTGCTCAAAGACACGCCCCATCCCGAAACGAACACAAGTCCGAACGCAGATGGCGACCGTATTTCCCAGTGCGCGCTCCTACTTAACCGTTGACGGCATCTTTTCGAGGAAGTCCAGTGCCAGCACTTTCTCCACCTCGTCGAGGCAGCTCTTGGTGTCCTTTTCCGTGTCGGCCGTGTAGGAGATGTGCGAAGGCCATCGCATCGACAGCGTCGAGAAGAAACTGTACAGATCCTGCAGGGTGTTGATCGACTGGCAGGTTAGCATGATGTGGCTGCCCTTGGTGGTTTGGGCCTTCTGTTGATGAGATTAGCGGCGAATTAGTGTCAGTCCATACGTTAATGAGCATATTATTAGAGCGTTCTCGCAACGAATCCCAATGGACCAACTTGTTTTTCTTCTAATGAAACTCCTTCGACGATTGATTTAGTTTTAACGGATTCAAGTCAGCTGTGTGGCCAATTGGTAACTCATGCTGACTTTGACTCTGATCACCTTCCTGTGACGTTTGATATCTTACAAAAAGCCATTAATAATCCAATTAGCTCTACTTTTAATTATCATCTGATTGGGATTTATATAAAACTTATATCGATGGGAATTTTGATGTCGATATTCCTCTAGATACCAAAAGTGATATTGATAATGCTCTCGTATCTTTGACAAATTTAATTATCGAAGCCTAAATGTGAAATTAAATTCAACTCCATTATTATTGACGACGATCTTCAGCTATGTAAGACGAAGGCAATACCTACCAAAGAACTCCAGATCCCGCGTTGAAAGTTATTTGGTGAAATTTGCAAGAAGTTAAAAAAACGTTTCGCTATTCTGAGAAAAACCAACTTTGAGAATAATGTTTCAAAGTTGGATCCCTTCGTTCGTTCGAAACCCTTTTGGAAATTACCGAAAATTCTTTTTAAAAAATCTTCATAAGTCAATTCTAGCGCATTAAGAGGGAAATAAAATTTTATAAACAAATGGCGAAAAGGCTCAAAAACTTACTCAGCAGTTGAGAGTGCCCATAATTTTGGTCTAGGTCTAGTCTAGTCCAATTGAGGATCAGGTTACACGGCGCTTCGAAGACATTATCAATCAAGAGAATGTTTTGACCTTTCGTTGGGAACTTATTTGGATGAACGGTTTGGATGATTTAATTACTAGAAAATATATAAAATATGAAAGCCCCGGGTGATGATGGCATTTTTTACATACTTATCAAAAAAGTTTCTGAGAGCTTTTTATCCTTTTTAGTTAGTTTATTTAACAAATGTTTTCAATTGGCATACTTGCCAGATAAATGGAAAAATGACAAAGTCATTCCAATTTAAAAGCCGGACAAAAATCTATGCTGAGGCTTCTAGTTATCGCCCAATCAATTTGCTTCCTTCAATAAGCAAACTGTTTAAAATTATTAAAAATATTAGGTAATTCTATTTTTGCTGATGAGCAATTTGGTTTTCGCCATGGGCATTCAACCAATCATCAGTTATTAAGTTATTAGGTTATTCATGATATAGAGAAAGCATTTGACAGTGTTTGGCATGTAGGTTTGATTGTAAAATTGATGAATTCTAATATTCCTCTGTACATTATTAAACTGATCCATAATTATTCATCAGATCGCTCAGTAATCATTCCATTCCGCTCATTAGTGACAATCTTAACATTATTGCGATGAGGCTCCGAAAAACCGCGAGTGATTTTATCAAAAAATGAAAAGGTTATAGGGGGAATGACGGCTTTGGCAGGTTTTGTTCTATTATTGTCAGGGGGGTTTTCTATAACTGAGTAGATTTTTTTTTAACAAAATAGGGTAGAGAACCATTTGGGCAGTACCCCCTATTCCCGTCCCAACGTTCATTACTCGAGCGCATTACAACCGAATTGCTTGTTTTTTAGTACCTGGTTAGTTTCTGTCGATATCTAGTGATGTACAAAAAAATCAAGCCATTTGGTTGGAACGCGGTCGAGTTATTAACGTTGCGGACGGGAATAAGGGGTACTGCCCAAATGGTCCCGCTCCCTAATTAAAAATGGTTCGAAAGCTGATCAAGTTCCCCCACCACTAATCGAATTCCATGAAAAAATCATCTGAAATTATTTATCAAAATTTGAAACTTTTGATGATATTCATCAATAAAGTTCCATTAGAAACTCTTGAGAATGCATTGGTCTTCGAGTTCCTCGAGAAATATCCTCATTAATTTCTAGCAACTGGTTCAGATCCAGGATGAAAATGTTTCAATTTGTGGTGTGATTCACTCGTGTACCGTGACCTGCCCTAATTCCGCATAATATGTTTGAACATTTCACCAAATAATACGATGTCCATGATAGCCAGGTTCTGATTTTTTGATGAAAACCACGGTATTAGGCGATGCGCGGAACTAGGGCAGGTCATGGTATAAGTAGTGCATTATGCGTTCAAAAGTTGACTACAAACAGCTCAAAGAAAAAAAACGTAGATGTTAGAGCAATATAATCCACCTAATCAAATCATACAACAGCTTAGAAAACGATCAAAACTTAAATTTCGATTGTTTTGAAAAAAAAAAATGTTTTCAATGAATCCACCGACGCAATGAGATGTCCGTCCAAAATACGTTTGACCTTACAGATCAGGAGGACTATTCGTACTTCTTTTTTAAACCTAATTTGTAAAAAAAGGAACAGCCTTATAATTCAGAAACTTTCAGAGATGATATGCGGAACTCGAATGAACTCATACTATTGCCAGACGGTGCACAGTGGGGAAAAAGTGACACAAAAAGGTACCTATTTATTGCGTCAACTTGCTGCGGTAGAGAAATACCCTCCCTTAAGGGAAAATTAACGACAAATCGATTGGTGCTATTTTCGTTCACCGGAAATTATGGGAACTGGCCGTTTTGCCCCATTTACCCCTAAAAAACATATTTTTTCTATGGGAGCCATACTTAAAAGCCGATTGCGGCTAATTACTCCTATGTTTACTAATGCTATTTTAGTGGAGAATAAGTATGGTATGCATTCCGACCCTAAATCATGACTGCAAGTGGCTGTTTTGCCCCATTTACCCCTAAAAAACATATTTTTTTATATGGGAGCTATACTTAAAAACCGATTGCGGCTAACTACTCCTATGTCTACTAATGTTAATTTGGTAGAGAATACGTATGGTAAATATTCCGGCCCTGGGTCAACTGGCTGTTTTGCCCCATTTTCCTCTGAAACATGATTTTTTTCTATGACAGCTACTCTTTAACTACTCCTATGTTTTCTGATGCTATTTTAGTAGAGAATAAGTATGGTTTGTATTCCGACCTTAAATCATGACTGTAAGTAGCTGTTTTGCCCCATTTACCCCTAAAAAACATATTTTTTATATGGCAGCTATACTTAAAAACCGATTGCGGCTAACTAATCCTATGTTTTCTGATGCTATTTTAGTAGAGAATAAGTATGGTATGTATTCCGATCCCAAATCATGACTGCAAGTGGCTGTTTTGCCCCATTTACCCCTAATAAACACATTTTTCTATGGCAGCTATACTTAAAAACTGATTGTGGCTGACTACTCCTATGTTTTCTAAGGTTAATATTGTAGAGAATACGTATTGTATATCTTCCGGCCCTGAATCGTGACTTGAAGGGGCTGTTTTGCCCCATTTTCCTCTAAAAATGCATATTCTCTATGACAGCTGTGATTTAAAATCGATTGCGAATAACCATTTTTTTTTTCTTATGCTGATTGTGTAGAAAATAAGTATGGTATATATTCCGGTCCAAGATTACGACTAGAAGTAACTGTTTTGCCCCATTTTCCTCTAAAAAATGCATTTATTCTATGACAGCTATTCTTTAAACCATTTGCCACTAACTTTTTTTTTGTTTTCTAATTTCGAAATTTGTAGAGAATACATATGTTATACGTTCCGGATCTAGATCGAAACTGAACGTGGCTGTTTGCTCCATTTTCCTCTACAAAATGCATTTTTTCTATGACAGTAACGATTTAAAACCGAATGCGACTATTTATTTCTATGTTTCCTGATGGTAATTTAGTAGAGAAACGTATGGTGTATATGCCTGCCTTAGATCATGACAACCCGTTTTTGAATAGTTCAGTCAAGACATAACAAGATATGTACCATTCGTAATAAAGACTGAATTTGCATTTGCATTTCGAAACATAAAAGATATTAATGATAATTGTTTTTAAAATGCAGCTGTCGCGGAAAAATGCATTTTTATAGGAAAGTGCACTTCCAGTCACGATCCTGGGCTGGAATACATACCAATCGTATTCTCTACAAAATTAGTATCAGAAAAAATAGAATCAGTTATACGCAATCGGTTTTAAATCGTAACATAGAGTAAATGCTACTTTTAGAGGAAAGTGGGGCAAAATAGCCACTTCCAGTCACGATCTAGGGCCGGAATATACACCATACGTATTGTTTACCGAATAAGCATCAGAAAACATAGAAGTAGTGAGCCGCAATCGGTTTTTAAGTATAGCTGCCATAGAAAAAATACGTTTTCCAGGGGTACATGGCGCAAAACGGGCCCTTTCAGTTGCGATTTAGATTCGGTGTGTATGGCATATGCATTCTCAACAAAATTAGCATCAGAAAACATAGGAGTAGTTAGCCGCGATCGGGTTTTAAGTATAGCTGCCATAGGAAAAATAAGTTTTTTAGGGGTAAATGGGGCAAAACAGCCACTTGCAGTCATGATTTGGGGTCGGAATGCATACCATACTTATTCTCTACTAAAATAGCATTAGAAAACATAGAGGTAGTTAGCTGCAATCGTTTTTAAAGAGTAGCTGTCATAGAAAACAAGCATTTTTCAAAGGAAAATGGGGCAAAACAGCTCCTTCTAGTCACGACCCGGGGCCGGAATATTTATTATACGTATTCTCTACAAAATTAACATTAGAAAACATAGGATTAGTTAGCCGCAATCGATTTTTAAGTATAGCTGCCATATAAAAAATATGTTTTTTAAGGGTAAATGGGGCAAAACAGCCACTTGTAATCATGATTTGTGGTCGAAATACGTACCATATTTATTCTCTACTAAAATAGCATCAGAAAACATAGGGGAAGTTAGCCGCAATTGGTTTTAAAGAGTAGCTGTCATAGAAAAAATGCATTTTTCAGAGGAAAATGGGGCAAAACAGCCCCTTCCAGTCACGACCCTGGGCCGGATTGTTTACCATACGTATTCTCTACAAAATTAGCATTAGTAAACATAGGAGTAGTTAGCCGCAATCGTTTTTTAAGTATAGCTCCCATAGAAAAAATATGTTTTTTAGGGGTAAATGGGGCAAAACGGCCAGTTCTCATAATTTCCGGTGAACGAAAATAGCACCAATCGATTTGTCGTGAATTTTCCCTTAAGGAATAAATAGGTACCTTTTTGGGTCGCTTTTTCCCCACTGTGCGGTGTCAGGCCATTTGGCCTGGCGAATGGTCATTAGGCCGAATGGCCATTAGGCCGAATTAGCAAATAGCTTAGCTTAGCTTAGCTTTGACTGACTACACATATCTATGGTTGCTACTCCGTGATTGACCAGAATCAGTGAAATTGCACAAAGAATCAACTGAATGATTGACACGACACGACCAAACGTATATCTATTGATTTACTTCCCGTCCGCACAAACTACAACAATACCAGATCGTTCGACGTGTATATGAACCGAGCATGGACAATAGTCACCATGCATGCCCAATAGATCTGTTCAAATTTCAAAAAGTTTCTTAAAATCGACCGGTCAACTGGTATTCACAATTCTTATGCTAAGATAGACTTCTGGTGAAAATTTCAGCTCAATTGGTTGAAATTTAGGTGTGCTTCAAATCGATTTAGTGTTTTTGGCATGATTTTGCCCCTAAAAAAATCGTAACTCTGAGTAGGATGAACGAAATTTATTGCAACAACAACTAAATGAAAGCCATACCGCAGGGTGGCCAGTGAATTTTGAATTTCAAATTCCCGGTTATTTCCCGGTTTTCTCCCGGTATTATGGAAAATTTCCCGGTACAAAAAAATATATAAGTATTAGAAAAAATTCAAAAACCCACGAATTCATAAATATCAAAAATAGAGAAGAATTTCCATATAAAAATATACTGCAACTGCACAATTAAATGTAAAAGAGTGATTTTTGCTGGCTGAATAATACTATTTTTTTTACTTAATTAGTTTGATTTTTTTTTATTCTAGTAAGTATGAACTCATGACAAATTATTTAGCCATTGCTATAATAGAATAATTCTGCATAAAAATATCGAAAAATATAAAAAAATAAAATGTTTAAATATCTCCTCTGTATCGCATTTATTCAAACCATTCAACAATTTGATAATAAACCTAATTGTCTAAGAACATGTGTACAATGTTCTATTAATCGAAAGTCCATATTCTTGTTAACGTTTGTAAGTATAGATCGTCCGTAAACAAAAATACCAAACTTAAACCTCATATGATGTTACGAATTAATAAAATGTATAACCGTGAATCAAATTTCCATCGTCTCAACTCTTTGATGGATCATGAGGATCGTGAAAGACAAATTTGATTTTTTTGTAGAATACAGGATTATTGTTGAAAATGGAGGTGGAAAAACGCTTTTTTGAATGGCTTTGGAAAAGTTTCAATATTTGAAATAAAAGAGAAAGAATGCCAAATATTTTTATTTGGACAATCGATTGGACAAATCGAATGAATAATTAAAAATTAATGAAAGTTCAAATCAGATTTAATACAAAAAAATCGATGCTAATCGATCAAAGTTTATTGCTCATGTTCTGGGTATAAGTAACCCGGAGTTGTAATTAATAACTCAACTTTGGTGACGATTGATCCTCGATTGAATGGGGTATCTAGGGTCTTCATAAATACATGATCTACTTTAGAAATTTGTAAACTTTGAAATAGAATGGAATGAGTAAATGAGTCGACCAATAATGATGTTTGAGACTACTGCACCATTTTTTATAAAGAGACAAATGCAGATTTGAAAATTTTTCCGGTGGTTATTTAATTTCCCGCATATTTCCCGACATTTTCCCGGTGATTTTTAATTCCCGGTTTTTTCCCGGTTCTCCCGGTTTTCCCGGTTCGCTGGTCACCATGCATACCTATCCTCAAAAACTTTGTAGAACATTGTGTTATAATCGGAACAGATCTTCTACGTGTTTCAACAGATTTTGTCCTTCGAGATACTCAAAATCAACATTTTTCATTGATAAAAGGCCTATGGAATCTACAACCAAATATTTTTTTGGATTGAATTTGTCGGGAAGTTGCAGCTACACACTCATTTTAGTATAGCAAGGTATTAAATCTTAAGCGGGCATTAAATAAAAATTGTAGAAAATTGAGGAGTGGATTCACATTTTAATTTGCTTAATTGATTGCCTTATTACAAAGATTTGCACGCTGGCAAGCATTTCCATCGAACAAGTTACCATTGCTTTTCAATGATCGTCATCGAATAGTTTTGGTTGGGACCTGAAATGCTGAGACAAAGCAATCATTGGTGACTTGGTAGAATGTCATTCAATTTTAACATCTTGCTGCAACGGCAAGCGTATCTGGTGCAGTTGGTAGGGCGTTCGGCTGATAATCAAAGTGTCATGAATCGAATCGCACAGAAATTGCCCAAGGCATATGCAAACTGTAAAGGATCGAGTTTTTGACGACCGAACCGACGTGCAGTATTCTGTACTTACTTGCCCTTACTTGACCGGAACAAAGCGCAATACAAGCGCATTATCCGCCGAATATCAAAAAGATATTTTTTTTCTCCGGCTCGCGATGAATAACACGCGCACTGTACTGACTTTGCCGATGGCTACTGCAAGCTATAGAAGATCGCACTTGTCTTGACCGGATCAAAGCGCAATACCTGAAACACTAGAAATCTCGCACCGAACTGATTTTTATTACCGGCCGCGCAATGAAGAACACAATATTTCGACCGATCGCTGTCCGAAATAAGAGAAATCTCGAACTGAACTGATTTTTATTACCACGCGATCGTTCTGCGTCTGCCGTCCGAAACAAGAGAAATCTCGCACTGAACTGATTTTAATTACCGACCGCGCAATGCAGAACACAATATTTCGACCGATCGCGCGATCGTTCTGCTGTCCGAAATAAGAGAAATCTCGAACTGAACTGATTTTTATTACTGGCCGCGCAATGCAGAACACAATATTTCGGCCGATCGCGCGATCGTTCTGCCGTCCGAAACAAGAGAAATCTCGCACTGAACTGATTTTAATTACCGACCGCGATCGTTCTGCTGTCCGAAATAAGAGAAATCTCGAACTGAACTGATTTTCATTACCGGCCGCGCAATGCAGAACACAATATTTCGACCGATCTGTCGTCTTTTTCCATCTTCTTCATTTTTTTTCTTTATCGCTCTTTCTTATGTCTTCTCCCAGCTTCTTTTTTCTTTCTGCATTCTTATTCCTTTTTCTTCCTTCATTCGTCCTCTTCCTTCTTTCTTTTTTCTTCTTTTCCCCACCCTTCTTCTTTTATCCTTTTTTTCTTTCTTTCTTGTTGCTTCTTTCTTTCTTCTTGTTTCTTCCTTTTTTCTTCTTCCTTCTCAATTATTTCTTCTTTCTTTCTTGCTCTTTCCCTCAGCTTTCTTCATTTTTTCTTCTTTCTACTTCCTTCTTCCTCCTTTTTTCTTCTTCCGTCCTACTTCTTCCTCATTTCGCACTACTAACTTCTCAATCCCCAGTTCTGATTCGGCCTAATGGTCATTTGGCCTAATGACCGTTCGACCTAATGGCCTTCAGCCTAATGACCCAACATCAAATGTTTATGATTTGATCGACAGTTCAATTTCCCGATTGGTTTCATGATTTCCCACATTTTCCCTGTTTTTTTCCCGGTCTGGTCCAATTTCTGATTTTTTTCCCGCTTTTGGATGGATACCCTTTATGGCAAACGGCGTACCTCTGTTGCTGTCGCTCTTGCTCTTTCCCTCAGCTTTCTTCCTTTTTTCTTCTTTCTACTTCCTTTTTCCTTCTTATTTCTTCGTTCGCGCGATCGTTCTTCCGTTCGAAACAAGAGAAATCTCGCACTGAACTGATTTTAATTACCGGCCGCGCAATGTAGAACACAATATTTCGACCGATCGCGCGATCGTTCTGCTGTCCGAAACAAGAGAAATCTCGCACCGAACTGATTTTAATTACCGACCGCGCAATGCAGAACACAATATTTCGACCGATCGCGCGATCGTTCTGCTGTCCGAAATAAGAGAAATCTCGAACTGAACTGATTTTTATTACCGGCCGCGCAATGCAGAACACAATATTTCGACCGATCGCGCGATCGTTCTGCCGTCCGAAATGAGAAATCTCGCACTGAACTGATTTTAATTACCGACCGCGATCGTTCTGCTGTCCGAAATAAGAGAAATCTCGAACTGAACTGATTTTTATTACTGGCCGCGCAATGCAGAACACAATATTTCGACCGATCGCGCGATCGTTCTGCCGTCCGAAACAAGAGAAATCTCGCACCGAACTGATTTTTATTACCGGCCGCGCAATGCAGAACACAATATTTCGGCCGATCGCGCGATCGTTCTGCCGTCCGAAACAAGAGAAATCTCGCACTGAACTGATTTTAATTACCGACCGCGATCGTTCTGCTGTCCGAAATGAGAAATCTCGAACTGAACTGATTTTTATTACCGGCCGCGCAATGCAGAACACAATATTTCGACCGATCGCGCGATCGTTCTGCTGTCCGAAACAAGAGAAATCTCGAACTGAACTGATTTTTATTACCGGCCGCGCAATGCAGAACACAATATTTCGGCCGATCGCGCGATCGTTCTGCCGTCCGAAACAAGAGAAATCTCGCACTGAACTGATTTTAATTACCGACCGCGCAATGCAGAACACAATATTTCGACCGATCGCGCGATCGTTCTGCTGTCCGAAATAAGAGAAATCTCGAACTGAACTGATTTTTATTACCGGCCGCGCAATGCAGAACACAATATTTCGGCCGATCGCGCGATCGTTCTGCCGTCCGAAACAAGAGAAATCTCGCACCGAACTGATTTTAATTACCGACCGCGATCGTTCTGCTGTCCGAAATAAGAGAAATCTCGAACTGAACTGATTTTTATTACCGGCCGCGCAATGCAGAACACAATATTTCGACCGATCGTGCGATTTTTCTGCCGTCCGAAACAGGAGAAATCTCGAACTCCATTAGGCCGAATTAGCAAATAGAAGCAAAAAAGTGAAGAATGAGGAGTTCTTTCTTCACTTCACCCCTTCTTCCTCCTCCCTTCTTACATCTTCCTTTTTCTATCTGTCTTCTTTTTCCTTCTACTTTATTTTTTTTTCTTTATCGCTCTTCCTTATGTCTTCTCCCTGCTTCTTTTTTCTTTCTGCATTCTTATTCCTTCTTTCTTCCTTCATTCTTCCTCTTCCTTCTTTCTTTTTTCTTCTTTTCCCCACCCTTCTTCTTTCTTCTTTTATCCTTTTTTTCTTTCTTTCTTGTTGCTTCTTTCTTTCTTCTTGTTTCTTCCTTTTTTCTTCTTCCTTCTAAATTATGTCTTCTTTCTTTCTTGCTCTTTCCCTCAGCTTTCTTCCTTTTTTCTTCTTTCTACTTCCTTCTTCCTTCTTATTTCTTCCTTCTTCCTTCTTACTTCTTCCTCCTTTTTTCTTCTTCCGTCCTACTTCTTCCTCATTTCGCACTAATCACTTCTCAATCCGCAGTTCTCATTCGGCCTGATGGTCATTTGGCCCAATGACCGTTCGGCCTAATGACCATTCGACCTAATGGCCTTTAGCCTAATGACCCAACATCAAATGTTTATGATTTGATCGACAGTTCAATTTCCCGATTGGTTTCATGATTTCTCACATTTTCCCGATTTTTTCCCGGTCGGGTCCAATTTCTGATTTTTTCCCCGCTTTTTCCGGTTATCCCGACTGGATGGATACCCTTTATGGCAAACGGCGTACCTCTGTTGTCCGGTAGTCCTGGCAAAAAATTGATTGAAATTTAAGCTGCTAAGAGCAAAAATGTAAAAAAGTACGGTTTTCCATACTTATCTCCTTATAAATTATAAATGCGATGTGAAAAGCGAGGACGCAACCAATCGAGCCCATATTTTGCACAGTGGTAATTAGGGTCCCAAAATGATTCAGAAAAATCTTGATCTCACTCGATGGGATGAAGTTTGCGTTTTTCCATACAACTGCGCCCCATACAACTTGTTTTCGATGACACAATTTTGACTTTTGCGGAACTGAATCAGCCCATAGCAAATGCGAATTGTACGTCAAACTGGCCATTATCAAACGAACGTATGTTTTCATCTTTACATAACGATTTTTTATATTAAGGCTTGTTTAAAATTTGAATAATAATTATGTTACTTACCGGTGAATGTGACGTGTATCGGAAGTCCATCAACTGCGATATTCGGGTCACGTGCGGTATGAAAGCAATACTTTTCGCTTCATCGTAGCTTCCCGGCCTTAGTAAGTGTTCGTTTTGGCTACTGACGAACGCCCAGCGGTACCTAAAAGGCCATTGGAAACATCATTATATATTCAGTTGACCAGCCTAGAAAATATTACGAATCAGCAGAGAGGGATACCTACATTTGGAAGTGTGGCAGAATGGTCGCCGGGAGGACACAACCCAGCTCCAGCAGCTTAGCGGTTTCCAGCTGTACCATTCTCCAGTGCGGATGCCCGTACGAGTACAGTCCGTTGTTTGTGTTGGTTACCCACGCCGTGTCCAATCCGGACAGCATCCGAATATGTTGGCTGAAACAGGAGGATAACGAACTATCAGTTAGAAAAGCTGAACATTCATCTCTGGCATGGATGAGGTCCCTGATCATGGAGCGCAATTTTCCCTAAACCATCGCCCTAGAGTTTGGACCAAGTTCTTACCTCGATTGCGACCTGTTTGAACATTGGGAACAGTGATCGGAGCAGTAAAGAAAAAGAGACAAAATATCGACAGGTGAAAATTCGAACATTTCTTTGGTGCAAAATTTTGAAAGCCCAACAGGGGAAAGCAAATATTCTACTGTCAACGAGAATGTTTTTGTGTTTGTGGATGTTTTCCTCTGTAGATGTAGACTCAGAGTTTGAAACGATAGGCGAATTATATTTACAGAAGCTTGCGTATTAGGTGCTGATAAGAGTTGCGATGTATTTGAACTACTGGTAGCGTAAAGTTTAGACAAAGGTATTAAATAGAGAAAAAATACTAATAAATATCCTATGCTACTTACCTAAATTCCTCAGTATCTGTCATCAGTTCTTGTTCGATGGAAAGGAACACCTGAACCATTTCGGCGATGATGATCGGCCAGAGACTAGTTACGTTGTCGGCCGACATCCGCAAAAGTAGCACCCGGAAACAGAGGAATACCGCCGACTGTATTAGGGGTACAACCTGGGGTAGTCTTAGGCTGTTGGCAAGTTGTTCTACAAAATGCGGTATTATCACGATATGCAAAGTAGACGAGTGTGCATAGTAAATATTACCTTGAATCTCCGGCATATATTTGTGGTACTGATCCACTTCACTGCAGAAAATGACGAAGGCCAATCGCTTCAATAGCAGAGCCCGTTGTTCATATTCCTGCTCCTTAGAAGTGAATATGTTTAGCGATCCGGTTTGTGCTAGTGGCAAGCGATCTGAAAGAAACAACAAAAGGCTGAGATAATTCTTCCTAAAAGAATAAAGAAGTGAACGAACTCATAAGATCTCTAAAAGTGGTATTATCACAGGTCATCAAACTATCGAGGATAGTTTTCCAATAGGGCAAGCAGCGGCTGTCAAACTGGAAGAAGGTTGCATCCAGCAACAGATCAAGGGCGTCCTTTCTCCATGCCTTCCGAGTATACTGTTGGAATGAACAATGGCTTATAATGTCATACATTGAAACTATGATTCAAATTAATTTTACCTGATAGGTACTCAAACTCGCCAGCAAGTGAGAGCACGCGTGGAACGTCGGAATGTTCTTTACCGTGTGAGTTTTTAGATAAGGCACAATGTTGTACATAACGCCGGTCACCACCGCGGTTACCTTGTCCTTCTCCTGGGAACTGAACACCACGTCTAACAACGGCGCGAGAATGCTTGCCAGAATCTAAAAGTAAATTATTATTTCCAAAGCATAACCAAACTTTATCAATTAACATTTACCGATTGCGCCTGAATGGAGTAGTGCTGATTGGATGGCATCAGCAGCCCGTCCTTAGTGCTCTCGATCGAGCTAAACTCTTCCTTCACCGAAAGATTTCGCCGCAGCCAGGTGGTTTGTTCCAAACACGAACCCGCCACATTGGAGATGGCTTCCACCAACCGCTGCGTGACGTCGTGCAGATCCCGTAGATCCTTTTTATCCGCAAAAGGAATCACCGAGCACCGCTGAACAAACTCGTTCAGGATGGACAGAGCGACGAATTGGGCCGGGATTTGCAGCGAGAGGCAGTCTTTGAGCAGAGCATACAGTGAACTCCAGCAGTCATTGAAATGGGCTTGAGCAACGCTCTGCAGGTAGAAGAACAACAACTCTAGGGCACTGACCTCGATGTTGAACCCAACGGGAGGTTGGTAGATTTGTGGGGGAGATTTTATGACTTGGTGCATGGTTTGGATGAACGAATCAACCGACATGATCCGAATACCGGAGATTAACTTGACGAGCAAAAGTTGATTCTCGTTCGCTTGAGGTAATGCTTTGGCCATGACCTCGAAGAAATCGATGCCGTCGGCGTTACCGTCGGCCGAGATGCTATCTATTGGGATTGCGGTGTTGAATATGTCACTACTGCGTTCGTACCAAGCGACAGAAATGGCAGTGAGAAAGTTTGTGCCGTAGTGCAGTGAGATTGGACTAAGAAATTCTAGCAGCTGGTGCTTCACGTGTCGGAACTCGCTAATGCTGGTTTCCCAGAGCGTGGCAATGGTGATAACGCTCCGGGGCAGTAGACTAAGGCTTGCAGTTCTGGGCCCCTTTTGGTGCCTCCTTTTGGCTTGGTTCTCGTTCAAAAGAGAGGAAGAGAGAAACACGTTCACGATACTGTTAATGATTTGACCGGAGTTAGTAGACGGGGAAGTAAGATTGCTCGAGGGACTGAAAACGTTCGCCAGGGAGATTTGCTGGGAGCTGTCTAACAGACAGTAGTGCGATAATACTGTGATGGCCTCCAGCTGGGACACAATGTAATCGGTACACTGGTTGTGAATCCTATCCCGTTTGGTGATGCGGTCCAAGTTTGCACACAGCTGATGGATAATGCTGATGACGATGTTGGTCAGATTGTTCAAGGGGAGATAGGTGAGGCAGGATGTTATCATGTCGGTCCAACTTTTATGGATGTGTTTCAACTTATCCGAATGCAGCGCAGATAAGACAGCCGATAAGAACATGGGTTGTTGACTAACCAGCTGATTAGGAATGTACTTGTAGATGCGTTTGTTCTCGGGGGCATGTCGCGTCGGAGAGTTGCTGGAAAGGACGTTCTTGATGCCCTCATTGAATCGTTCGTCATTTCTCTGAATCATGATTTCGTGTTCTAATTTGATTACGGCTAAAATAAGATTGAGCAGTTCGATCTGGTAGGCTTCTGCGTAGAGACGAGAACTTTCCGGATCATTGAAAACTAAGATCTCGTCGGAGTAAGTGTAACATTGAGGCGACGTAAAATAGTTGACCGACGACGTCAAGCAGTACAGAAGAATTTTCTGAACTTTACATTTCTCCATCAGATCGGCGATGTAATTTGCCAAGTTTTTACCGACATCCTTGACGATTGTCAGGAGTTCAGAGAAAATTTTAGTCATCAGTTTTATACATTCCAGTTGAATTTTGGAGTTCCCATTCAGATCGTCTTTGGAGGGTTGAGCCTTCAGCTCTTCGTCCTTTTGATAATAGCTTCGAGTATAGTAAAGTAAAAGCGTCACGATGACCTCCAAGTACATACATCCTCTGTACATGCTTTGATACTCAGCTTCGTCGTGTCCATCAGTAAAACTTTTGCCGAAAACGTTCCTTCGATGCCGTACCAGTAAGTTCCGAATCTGACTGCTCGAAACCGAAGTTGTAACGGAAAGGCAAAGGAAGAACCTGTTATCATTCACTAAAATATTCTTCAACGTCTCCAAGGTGTAAAGAATCTGTTTGGTATTGAATATTGATTCATAAATTAGGAAATGGGTGTGGAACGGATATAATTTGGACAAATTTCTCCAGTTCTTACGACGACCAAATCCAAACAGCTCGCCATCTCTGGCCTTAGCGCTGTCCTTGCTATTGCTGCTACTACGTTGCGAATCGCCCCCGAAGACGCTGCCGCTCGAGGGCGTTTCCGAAGCAGTCGCTGGGGGATCTCCCGGTCCTGTTCCAAACACAATTTCTGCATCGTTCCCCGTTGCTGTGATGGATGACGATGCATTGGACGTTAACGAATAGTTTAGAGTGCGCTCGGACAGCGTTGACACAAAGCCCTCATCATCCATTGACATCCCGCCCGAAGCGCTGGAAGAGATAAGGTAGGTTTTTCTATTCTTGAATCGGTCACCCGATATGCTGACAAAGTCCTTGATGGGACCGTCTTCTACGTACCGTTTGATTGTTTCAGTATCGTAAAAACCCGCTGCCGTCGTGGATCGACTGTAGCTACCCTCACTCAATCGGCCCTTCTTTCGTTCGAAATCTCCGTCGCTTGCTTCGTCAATATCCGAAGTAGACCTATGGAATTCTTTCTTATCGATTCCGTTGGGAAGCGATCCCGACTCCACCGCACTCGGTTCGCAGTCGATCAATCCCATCGAATTAGATCTGTTTCGCAACGCTTTAGGGCTCTTCCCGTTCAGCTCCTTCTCCAGTGGGTTTATAATGAACGAGATCTTGGTGAAGTTATCGTCTGTGGCTGCAGTTGCTGCCACTTCCTTTGAACTGTCGCTCGTTATGTAATTCGATACTTGGCTGCTGTTGGCCTTTGAGCCGATTGAGACTCCGAATATTTTCTTTTGAATGGTCCTAATTGGACTACGTTTTTTACTCAGTACGTTATCCATGTGATATCGGATGCACCCATCTTCGGAACTCACAGCGAAGCATTCTTTGTCCAGAAACGAGTCTCCGTCCGCCACGAGATCCTTCTCCCATTCACTGCCGGTGTCGTTATCCTGTTTGTATCGTTTCGTGTAGATGATGCTCATCCGTTTTGTACTTTCATTCAGCAGGATCTTTAGCAAAGGTTTTAAGATTCGTCCCATGTCCCCTCGAACCAATGCTTCCTGTAGCCACTTTGAAACAGTGACCTGCATCGACAAATTGCTCGGCAATGTTAGCACGTCCAAGATCAGAAATAACAATTTTTCAAACTCTTTCCCATGATGGGTATCACGACCGAGCTTCCAGAGGAGTTGGAATCGTCGAAATTCTGCTGGTTCGATTTTAAGTTCCGTAGTCGACAGAGCCGGAATGGACCAAAACACGTGCAGATTATGACGGTCCGATCCACTATTTTCTCTCTGCGGCACGATTACCTTGCTTATGATGACATCTTCGGTGAACTTCGGATCCAAGCAGCTGTGTATTCGGTACAGCAGTACACTGATGTTTCGAGCTTCGGAGCGTCCAGCTTCCAGATGGTTCCACAGCATACTAGTTAGCACCTGGAACACCTTTGTTTTCTTCTCCAGGTAAAGCACGTGGGACAACTTTAGCAAGGGCATCATCATCACAAACGTTGTACCGGAACTGCTGGATTTGGGCTTTCGATCATTTGTCCGCAGTAAACTGATCATGTCGATCAGAGTCTGCGCGGCAGACAGTTGTGTGTCCAAATCCCCGATGAACGCAGCCAAAATAGTCAGTGCTTTTAACCAGCCTGGTATGTTATCACATTTTTCATTAAAACCACTATCGTTTCCGTAGCTCGGAAAAGATGACATTTCCGTCAGTACGTTGCATGCCAGTTTGAGAGCACTTCTTAGCGATTCCGATATCCTGGCATTGATCACTCGTTTAAGCTTCTCATTGCTCTCCAAAAGAGAATCTATTTCATACATGCCTCGTTTCGTACCGGTATCTGTCGCACTCCACTGCTCAAACACTTCACTATTTCGTTCACGATCTATCGTCTTCGCCAAAATCGCTTTCAACTTTTTACTATCGGACACCCCCACAATCTTCAAGGTCTGGAAAGTGTCCTCGAGCTCAGGCTGCAGTGCATTTATCACATACACGTCGTCGTTCAACAAACACTTGCTATCGCTCGGATTTATGAAGAGGTTGTCTTGCAAGCTAACCTGTTCCGACGATGATGCCGAACTTCCCATCGATTCCACATTCGATCCATCGAAGATCTGCCGGCACACGTAAAGTTCATAGAACAACACATACTGTTTGATACACTTCTCTAAAATAGGACAATCTGGCAGCTGGGCCGGTGCAATCTGCCTCGTAACCTTAATCACAATATCCGACTGGACGTCCTCCTTGTCGCTGTTCAGACTCTGCCGCTCCTCCTGACTCGATTCACCTCCAGTGACATCTTCGTTCTTCAAATTGGGCGTTGAGCTTGCCGTGGCAATCGTCGTGTGCGATCCACTCGCCCCGTTGGACATTACGCTTACATTGGCGGTACTTTTGCTCGCCGACGTGCTCTGATCCAGATCACTCAACTTGGTGTAGGATTTGGATTTCTTCGATTTTTTGCTGTACTTCCCCTTCTTGTTCAGGCCCTGGCTGGAGCTCGATCGAGTGAAGGAACTGTCCTGAACTACCTGAAGAGAGGTTTCGTGGATCTTCGAGTCTGAATTACTCTTTTCGAGCGAAACTGTTTCCTTTGCTTCCTGGCCTTCCGTGGTAACACTATTGCTGCGGGTGCTGATCGATAGGTCAAGTACCTTCTCCGACCTGGTAGATTGGAAGAGATGAAGACAAACTAATCAAATCGAGTATCAAAAGAATAATATTAAGGAATTTTATATTCACTTGGTTGAGTGAATTCCATAGACCAGAGGTTCCAATTCTTTTTGGACATACGACCACTTAGCAGAATCCCATATTACTTGTGACCACCAAGTATCAAAGGCTTTGATTTTTAGAAATTGAATAAAAATGATTTCGTGAGACTGATCATAGGGCTGAATACTCATAAGGCTGAACTCAAAAGGCTGAAATCCCGAAAGGCCGAAAGTTTCAAAAAGCCGAAAGTATCAGAATGCTGAAATATGTATCTAAAAGCTGAAATTTATGAGCTGATATGAATCCCAAGCAAACGATTTGTTGTACCAACCGTTTTGAGTGGTTGAATATTGAATGATGAAAAAACAAAGAATAAAGAATGGAGAATAAAGAAGAAGGTTCTTTATTAATTTTAGAAATAAAAAATATAGAATAATTAATAAAAAATAAAGAAAATAAAGAACAAAGATTAAAGAATAAAAATTGCACAGGAAGAAGGATGAAAGAAAAAAGAAGGATGAAAGAAAAAAGAAGGAAAAGGACGGAAGAAGGGAGAAGGAAAAAAGATGAAAGCTTGAAGAAATAACATAGCAGAAGGAAAATTGAAAAAATAAGATAAAGATGAAAGAAATAATAATGATAAAACAATATAAAACAAGGAAGACAGATGGAAAAAGGAAGAAAGAAAACGGAAAAAGGAAGAAAGAAGACGGAAGAAGGGAGAAAGAAGACGGAAGAATGGAGAAGGAAAAACGACGAAAGATTGAAGAACTGGAACGAAAGAAGGAGGGGACAAGGAAAAAGGAAGAAAAGCAAGAAGAAGGAAGGACGAAAGAAAGAAGAAGAAAAAGGATGAACTTATGAAGAAAGAAGAAGGAAGAAGGTAGAGTGAAGAAAGAATAGTGTATAGAGAATAGGAATAAAAAAAAAGAAAGAAGAAACTAGGAAATGGAAGAAGGTAAAAAAAAGAAGACAGAAAGGAAGAAAGTAGAAGGAAGAAAAAACAAGGAAAATAAAGAAGGAATAAATAAGAAAAAACAAGGAAATGGATGAAATAAGAAAGCAAAAGGGAAAAATGAAGAAAAAAGATAAAAAGGAAGAAGAAAACAGAAAATGAAGTAGCAGGAAGAAAGAAGGAACAATTAAGGCAGAAGAAGGAAATAGGAACAAGGAAGGAGGAATTAAGAAGCAAGAACTAAGAAGAAAGAAGGTAGAACGAAGAAGGAACTAAAAAGGGTTGAAGAAGAAAGAAGGTAGAAGGAAGAAAAAAATGAAAGAAGGGAATAAAAAAGAAGGAAGAATGAAGTAGGTAGAAAGAAGGAAGAAAAGAGAAGAATTAAGAATAAAAAATAAGAAAATTATCTTGGCAAGAATAAAAAACCAAATACAAGAACCATGAACATTAAAGTCTTGTACCTTTCTATGTTACCTCTAATTTTTTTGGTCTAAACAGACTAAAAATACAGACTAAAAAAGAGAACTCCATATGAAAATGGTAAGACAACAAGAAGTCGCAAGAAGGTTCCGGATCATTTTAGTTTGTACCCCTATTAACGTCAAATATGAATTCTTCCACTAAAATCAGTTTCTCACGATTTTTCAGCCATTCGAGTTTCAGCCTTTTGGTATTTCAGCCTTATGTAAGGTTTTTACTTTTTCAGACTTTTTTGTTCAGCCTTATGTCTACTTCTTCTTCTTATTGGCATTACATTGGGACAGAGTGACGCCTCGCAGCTTAGTGTCCATTAAGCACTTCCACAGTTATTAATTGCGCGGTTTCTAAGCCAAGTTACCATTTTTGCATTCGTATATCATGAGGCTAACACGATGATACTTTTATGCCCAGGAAAGTCGAGACAATTTCCAATCCGAAACTTGCCTAGATCGGGCACCGGGAATCGAACCCAGCCACCCTCAGCATGGTCTTGCCTTGTAGCCGCGCGTCTTACCGCACGGGCTGCATACATCATTGTACCTATTTACTAAAATCCCAACATTTTTTTATCTTATTTGGATTAAATTTATATTGGATTTGAATAAGTTTTGAATTGGATTTTGATTGAATTTAGATTGCGTTTGGATTGGATTTGGATAGGATTTGGATTGGATTTGTAGATGTCTTAGATTTGCCAAAATCCCAATAATTTTTATCCTATTTGGATTGGATGTGGATTGGATTTGGATGGGATTTGGATTGGATTTGGGTCGAATTTGAATTGTATTTGGATTGGATTTGGATAGGATTTGAATTGGATTTGGATATGAATTAGATTTGAATTGATTTGAATTAGATTTGAATTGATTTTGGTTGGATTGGATTGTGTTTGGATGCGATTTGGATTTGGTTTGAATTTGAATTGGATGTGGATTGGATTAGATTTAAATATGAACTAGATTTGGAATGGATTTAGATTGAAATTGGTTTGGATTTAGATTGGATAAGCATTGAATTTGGTTTGGGTTTGGATTTGATTTGGATTCGACTTTGGATTTAGATTGAAATTGGTTTGGCTTTAGATTGGATTCGGATTGAATTTGATTTTGGTATGGATTTGATTTGGATTGCCAAAATCTCGACTTGACTCTTTCTTGACTTCATAAAATGTGTTGTTCTCTAATCATTCATTCATTTGTTAGATCCTAATTTAAAAGCTGGCATAGATTTATGGGACAAAATAGTGCCAACAATAAGAATCAAGATTGGTCTTTCGCGATCCACCGTTAATAAATCCACGACCCCCCTGGGGGTCGCAACCCACAGTTTAGGAACCCATGCCATAAACTCTAAGATACATTTATTCTAACACAAATCCTAAATGTACTCACATAATCATCGGCTGCACTTTCGAAACAATCTTCACGCACAGCCGCAGCGAGGCGGCTACTTCGTTGGAGGTCATGTTCTCTGCGTACACTGTCAACATCCGGATCAGCGAGAGCAAGAACTTTGGCAGATACACCCGCGTCGTTTCGTTGTAGATCTCCAGCGAGAGCGTCTCCAGTAGAAATTCCGTCAGATAGCACAACTCAACCGTACCGGGTGGACCGGCGTCTATTCGGATATTGTCCTTGATGTTGGTGAAGTTGATGCTGCCAGCTCTGCCACTCCCACCGTCACCTCCAGAAGAAGATGTCCTCGAATCTTTCTTCGCTGCTCCATCCCGGTAGAGGGTGGTCATATAGTTCCAGATGTATGAAGGATCGAACGTGGAAAACAGTACGTTGGCATTCTTTTGCACTTCCAGGTTTCCATTGCACAATGAAATGGTACGGATGATGTCGCACAGCACGTCATCCAGTATGCGCTGGCCGATTTCAGCCTTGTCGAGCAATGAGATTAGTATTCTATAGGGGCTAAGATCTGGCGGGCTGGACGTTACACTGGCCCTAAGAATTAGTTTATATGCACTGATAAGAACTAGCTTTGAGTGAGTCTCAAAGTAGGTGTTTGGGTCGGTGGTTTCTCCATCGTGGCCGATGTCTTCCAAATGTTTCCCAAGACTGGTATCTGCGCCCAGAAGCCATGAATAGAGTCGACGGTTAAGCGACATGTCTCGCCGCAAGATAGTATTGAGAGCAGTTTTAACTAGTTTTGTAACATCTCGTTGTGAGAGAATCATTGCATGCATTGGGAATGCCAAGAGCAGAAACTCCAGAGTATTCCGCTGCACCAATATTACTGAATCGTTGAGACAGCTACACAAACCGGTTACCAGAAGTTCCACACTGCCTCCCATCAGTTGTTTCTGCTCCGAACAGGCTCGCTTTTTATCAAAATGTTCCAGCACGTAGCTGATTGCGGGCAGACGTACGGAAGCATTTGTGACTATGCATTCCCACAGGCAGGTGTAGAAGCATTCTGGTTTTACCGCGGCACAAACTTTGTCTAGCAGGGAACTGATTCGTTCGAAATGATCCTGTCCGGATTCTAGACCAGGGAATACGCCACTCAGAAAACCACTGAGTGCAGGCCGCAGCTTTTCGCCCAGAGGAACAAAATACTTTTCGTAAATTGAAAGCAGGGTGGGCCTCACGTTCATAGCTGAATAACCCAGCAAGGGAAACAATCCCGCACTATAAATGAACAGCTCCGAAGCCAGTCGGTCTACCCCAATATTGCTGAATATCACATCGTACGATTCCAGAGCCTTGAGATGCACTCCGGATGGCAGTGCTGGATGCATACACTGTGCCAAACGTTTCGAAATTTTAATCCGCCTGGGAATTATCTGATACTGTGAGTTGGAGGAGATGACCTTGTTTAGTTTCCCGAGTGCCGAGATCAGATCGGCCCACTCGCTCGAGTACTCGAAGTTCTTCAGTGCCTTATCGATGTTGGACATGTACACCCGATATTTGGATTGCTTCATCAAGTCGTACTCCTCCATTAATCCTGAGCCCGTGGCGGTGTCCATTTTTACCTTCGGTGATCTCACCCTATGTAAAAAATGAAAAAAAAAACTTCAATTAGCAGTTGGTTGCAAATTTGACGGAAGTTGGATTGGGAAAATTTTACATTTTGCGTAATTTTTGAGGAAGCACCATGAAGACCATTCAAAACAACAACCATCTCCCGAAGCAGATACTTCCTGAATGCCATTCATTTGTTGGTTTCGTTCCATCGATGCTCCCACCTCGAATGTATCGATACAAGTGAAAAAGGTGATAATAGAAACAGACGCTAACAAGGCACTTATATATCACATGCAGCAACTGGGTATGATGATAGGTTATTGAATTAAAGTCTGTATGACTCCATACCGGTCTTATCGTGCTCGCGCCGAGATTGACGAAGGTAAACAGCCATCGAGCACAATTTACACACGTGAGTCATTCCAATTTCCAAATGATAATATTCGTAGTTGGGCGAGGTTTTGTTCGAACCCACTCAATTTCATTTCATCATCCGTTCGACACCCGACAGTGCCAATACAAGATTCCGTTATCAGTTGCACGTCGTCCGTGTGCGAAATTTTAGCTGCTCTAGGCAGCAACAGATTTCAAAGCCGCATACAGATCCCACAGTGATGGCCACTGACCTTCTTTGGGACGCATTGTGCGGTACGCTATCGATAGTACCGAAATGGAAAGACATGATTATTTGTGATGTAACTGTTTTTGCTGAGCAGCTGCGAATAGAAGATTGCTGATAACACTACCTGCGTGAAGATTCGCCAAACAGTAGAGTGTATGCCAAACCGGGTAATCTTTTAAACCAGAAAAGCATTATGGCGTTAACCTAATTATTTTTTTCGTAAAACATATTTAAACCGTACATCGGTTTGTTTGTCGTACAATGTACAATGTGAGAATTCACAAAAACGATATATACCAAATGTTATCTCTCGCAAGAAATCTCGGGTACTTATTCAAAAGGACGTATCTGATTTTGTAAACAAAGATTCAAACGTCGATTTATCCAATCTGATGGCACTCCTTTGCAAACCAACACTACCAACAGGTAGCCGAAGGGTTCCCCTACCTGTCTGTGGTGATGGTTTGCGTGGGAGTGCCATCAGATGCGACAAATCGACGTTTATATCTTTGTTTACAAAATCACATACGTCCTTTTGAATAAGTACCCGAGAAATTAGGCATCAATTAAGCCGAGAGAGTTTGTCTAAGGGATTATAGATGGATCGGATTTGTTTACAACACGTTCTGTTCAACTTACTTTTCCAAGTCGTTGTTTACTAACGGCGACGTCGCGAGCCGGGTAGTGCCTTGCCTATTGCGGAAAATGTCGATCGTGTCCGTTTCTGAGCACAACGTGCTGAGGCATATTCTTTTCTGATGTGTGTTATGTTTGTTTTCTAAAAAAAACTACTTTACCCAAAAATGTCGGCTTACGATACTTTGGAAGGTAATGAAGATGCCAGTGCCAGATGCCGAGTTTTGTTCAAATCCAAGGATTAATCATTTAGGCACAGCATTTAGGCGTCTCTTTGACTCTGATCTGGAGGCAACTTTAATGCCGGAGTATTTTGCCAGGGAGAACAAGTAAGACAACGTATTACAAGCATTCAATATGCAATTTGCAAGACATTACATTCGAGTTTTCTCCAGACAACAAGGAGTACACAACCATCATAGGTATAGGTAGGTAATGCAACTTGCTTGGCCAGAGATTACCGACGCTATGGCTCCTGTTAGTATGGAAGCATAAGTTAAGCGTGGCATATCAGGAATACAACGGATAGTACAGTACGGTGATAACCTTCATTCCAGAGACGGCAATGCGTAAACGAGCAGAAGTGTATTATGACTTATCAAAAGAAACATGAGTATTACTAGTTTACAATCTGAGAAGTATACCGTAAATCGACACGGTTGTTTCATAAGGGCCAATTTCGCAAACGTAAACAATGCCTTTTCCTGCAAATTCCTCAACAGCTAGGACCGCTCCCAGCTAACAACCACTTCCCTAGTATCATTTTGGTTTTATGCTAGTTTTATAACACTCTTAAAGAGTAAATTATGGTCTTCAAGAGCGTTATAAAACTTAAAATGTTACTGTGGTTGGAACTTCGCGCTTCGCGCCTTCTTTCGAACGGAAGTGTAAAATACCGCCAGAAGTCTCTAATCTTCCTGAAATCAGCAGAAGAAGTCAATGTTTACGTTTGCGACTATCGCCCTTTTGAAACAACAATGTCGAAATATGATATGCTATGCCAAACCAAAGAAGACCCATAGTCGATAATCTGCTGCAAGACAGAAATGATGACCCCAATCGTTGACTTCCTCGGCGAAATCGCACCTTTTACTACCAAGGTCACAAACCTACGATTAATACTAAACAATCATCTTTCCTGAACCTAACGTGATAAGGTTAACGTGATAAAGTCATCCAACTTCTCGAGGACATTTCGTCGTTTCACTACAGTGCTCTCATTTCCGACGAGACAGTGGCAATGGGCATATTTATCTTCTGCGTCACCATCTGTCGACTAACTTGGATTAACAGTGAGCCGGAAAGACTGACTGTATCGTTGCTTTAAGTCTTCGGTACCGTGCTGTACCCTTATTCCGTTCACCTAAGACAATGCGCGATGTCTAAAAACTCTAAAAAATAGCCGTTTAGTATTTTGAAGCTACAATTTCGCTACATAGTGTCATATTCTATATACAATTGAAAATAAAATATGCTGGGATGCATTCATATACTTAGGTTCCAATAATGAAAACAAAATTGACCAATTCTGTGGCCCTAACCTAACTCCAATCATCTGAAATGGCATTGTTCCTAATTCCGTTCATTCGTGTTCCTAATTTCAATTACCCGCAAAACTTTTGATTTCTTGGAGATGCTAATACCAGACATCATTTTACTCACTTCATCATTCACAAACTTCATACAAATGTTCACGCCGATCGGTTCAGTAGTTTCGGTTCAGACAGACAGAAATTTATTATAACTGTTCCATTTTCCATCTCACTGAAGATATATTCATCTCATCGCAAAACAAAGAAATACAGCACCAATCTCGTCGCTTCTTTTTACTGACAAGCGTGCTCACTGGTGAAAAAAATCACAAAAATAAGAAACAAACTAAATTCCTTTTCATCGCTTTGTTTTTGATGGGATGGAAATAGGAGCTATGGGCTGAAGTGCCGAACCGTTCCCATATATAGAAGATGAACATTGATGCTAGCTGCCCAGTAGCATTAGGTACCACAGAAAAGGACAGATACGATTCCTTATCGGAGTTTTCCACCTTATCCTCAACGTAATTTTGACTAGAGCCTGGATACTAGGCCTTTAATTTTGATCTGAACCTTCCAAAACAATGTCTCTGTTTGTATGGGATTGTTCGTACCGCAGTTTCGTTCGAATTCGATATTCTTTAAAGTTCCGGTTCTTCAAACCACCGGATAACCCTACTTCTACAATGTATTCACGGATGTCGGTAAAACTAGAAATACTAGAGTAAGAGATCGGCGAAGACGCTATCTTGTTTGCAATCGAACCGTCATAAGTGGTTCCATTTCGACTTGTTTACTTTTTGCATCCATAAGAAACAAGCAAAAAGTTCTAGTGCTGCCAGCATCATTGTCAGGATTTCATGCATTTTCATACGTTGCCTTGATAACACATTATTCATCATTAACATTGGCTTAATGTACGATGTACCTTTTCTTGCTCATATATTATATTCTCATGAACGGTATTTTCAGAATCCATCCTCCAAACCCAAAGAACGGAATAAGGAACAAGTAGATTTAGATGTACCCTTATTCAGGTCAAGATATTTTTCACTTTTCAGCATTTTATGTCACCTGTTATATCTTGTTATGCTGCTGTATTTGAAATCCAGGCCAAATTTTCACAAAAAAGGCTTAAATATTATGACAGACGTTCTTAGAAATCGGGTCAGTAGTGACGACCTACAAATTTTGTTTAAATTTTCACTATAATTCGCCAAAAATGAAGCTACTTTTCATTTGGTTTCATGCATACATAATCATAGAAAAGTACAAGTAATTTTTCGGAAAAAATATTTTAAGCTCTTTTTAGTGGAATGTATTCAATCGTCTCAGACAAGTTAAGTAACTCCATTTAATTCCACCAATTATTCCACCAATAAGGCCGATACAAATATTAAATTTATTTTATGTCCGACAGCTCTTGCATAGGTTCGGAATTGCAGACTTTCCGGAAATTGCAGACTACTTTACGGAATATTTAGGTGACGTCTGAAGTAGAATCGCTGAAGCACGCTATATTAGCATGTCCACGATCCTAAAGTTATTGGAATGCCATGATACTTGTTAGCAGCATATACACGACCTCGGATAAACCCGTAAAGAGGATGCAATGGCTCATGGATACGATTGCTGCCTGGGTGCTTCCCGACCCCCACACGATCTGAGATGTCTTTTCAGGCGTATGGTTGCAGATTTTCGTTTACCTTACTCCAAGAAAAGGTACGATACATTGAAAATAACCCTCCTTTTTGAGAGTTACAGTTCCAATTGATTTATGAAAAATAAAACATTCTTCCAAACAGTTTCAAAATAAATCTCTACAATACATAGGCTATGTTGGTTTCCTTCTCAGCCCCATGTACATGTGGTATTTATAAAGTGGGACGGATTCCAGCGCTTGCTTGCAGATTTCGTCTCCGCTCTTACGTGGCAGGCCTACGTCACACTGTGGAATTGCTGTTAGTATCGGATTTCGATGGCGTCGTCGATGGGACTCTACATTCAGAATCCAGTTGTGAGGCCACCAGGTCCGAGCTGTGAAACGTTGACATCGGTTAATGAATACTTGCAAATCTATGTGATATCTGCTAATACGCACCAAGTATCACTGGCGTATAACATTACAGATTCCTCGTTACAGTTGAGTATTCGGGATTTGGTGCATTGCCTAGACCACCGCCCAACGTTGACTGGCTTTGGTTTTCGCCTTCTTCACTATTTGTCCGGCTACCGCGGAGTTGTTCACATCTAATGATTCGGTGTTGTTGATATTGATGAGGGGAGCGTACAACCAGGTTATTCAGTTTACTCCACTGTGGGGTTAGTTCTGCAATATCGTCATCCAGGTCGAGGTAGTACGATTGCTCTATAGTAGTGGGCTGCTAGAGCGGGCCATGATGGCGTCGATTACTATGAGCA
The DNA here is from genome assembly GCF_024139115.2 of Armigeres subalbatus. Classification (NCBI taxonomy): domain Eukaryota; kingdom Metazoa; phylum Arthropoda; class Insecta; order Diptera; family Culicidae; genus Armigeres; species Armigeres subalbatus. The sequence goes on along the minus strand of NW_026942686.1, from coordinate 36,207 downwards.
ACAGCAACAGAGATATAATACATCCAGCCTTGCCTCACTTTAGCGATTATATTGTGCTGGACTCTGGATTTTGTCTAGACCTCCCTTGCTTCTAGAGACGCCCCTCAGTTTTGCGTGATTCAGACGATCGAAGGATTTTCCGTGGTCAATCAGAACCAAATGGAGGGACTCTTCAAATACATTGACCTGCTCCAGGATGATGCAAAGCATGACAGTATGGTTCTCACATGATCATCCGGGCGGAATCTTGCCTGCTGCCGTCGGAGAATTGTCAACCTTTCCCCATATCTGAATTAGGATAAGTCGTCAAAACTCGAAGATAATGTTCTAAGTGGTTGAACGAACGTTTCACCTGATCAGTTGGTGACTGACATGTCGCGTCTTTCTCTGGCACCCACGGATTTGTCCTTGCTCCAATCAGGCGGCGTGAAATATTGTAGAGTAGGCGATTATCGCCGGTTGTTGACCGGGGAGTCTGCGGCCAACAGCTTTCGACTTACTTCTCTAGAACCGCTTTTAGTTGTGAGGACTAGTATTTGGCTGTTCTGGAAATGGATCACCTGAAAATGAAGACGGTGCCTTCTTGAGTCCGTAATGAACGCTAGCGATAACATCGCGTTGGACTATCATCTTTTAAATAGGCAAGATCCGACCACATTTCCAGAATTCAGCGGCAGGAGTATTCACTCGGGTGTCGATTCACCATAGATCGACTAGAAGATCCAGCTGTGAAGAGATCGTTCGTTGAAGAATATGGAACTCAAGTAGTGGATGTTCTGGAAGGTGGCAGCGTAGAATAGAAGTGGGCGGCGAAGAATACTTTTATAGAAATCGACGACATCAACTTGAATGAGCTGCGCACTCAGTGAATAGAATAGCGTATAAATGTAACCCGACTGGAGATTGAGAAGCGAATAAAATCAAAGGCTGAGCAACGGGAAGAATCAGATGAGTAAAGTACGAGTCCCGTCTACGGTATGTACCTCTGTAAGTGGGAGTCGGGCGTTGCTGCAGACAGGACAGGCTGGCGTGGATGGACATCCTGGCCGATGAAGAAAAGATGGTTGCAACAACAAGATTGTCGCCTCAATAACTCACTGACTTAGAAAGCTGAAATGCTGGTTCGATCACTTCGAACAGCTTCTTATAGTCTCAGCTGCGTTCTTAGAAAAGCCGATGCAGGAAATCTAAAGGGGCTCCAAGGTCGATCGGCAGTTGGCGGAGGTGACCCTATGCTGTCTTTTTGTTAAATATCTTGGATGTGCATATGCACAGCATATGTTTCGAAATGGACAAATTGATATGAAATTTGCGAAAAAGAATCCACGTGTCTTGGAGGGACTCGAACCCTTAACCTTCTACTCTCTAGATAGGCGTGATAACCCCTACACAACAAGACCATTTAAAGGTCACGTTTGCGGAAAAGTCATCAAAATCCGAGTACGAACCTCCACCGCGGATACCTCTTTTTTGCAAATTGAATATCTTTTGGATGCTTGATTTGTCCAATCTTCACATGTGCTTTACCGTTGTATATCCACAGCCAAGCGAGTGCACATTGTTTATTAAACGAGAGGATCGCACTCCATGCCACCCAGGAACTGTCTGGGCGGGACGGTATAGAATGCGAATTCAATCGCACTCTGCTGTGCCAAAGGCTTGCTTGGCTAAAGCATTTGATGAGTTTGATTGCCTTAACGTAAGCGGTCGCGTGTACTCAGACGACTAATGACGGTGAAAGACCGACACTTGATTACAATTAATTGCATATTATTCGGCAACTCGGCCGTACGAAAACTGTTTTTTTGTTAAATATCTTGGCTGTGCATATGCACAGCATATGTTTCGAAATGGACAAATTGATATGAAATTTGCGAAAAAGAATCCACGTGTCTTGGAGGGACTCGAACCCTCAACCTCCTACTCTCTAGATAGGCGTGATAACCCCTACACAACAAGACCACTTAAAGGTCACGTTTGCGGAAAAGCCATCAGAATCCGAGTACCAACCTCCACCGCGGTTAGCTCTCTTTTTGCAAATTGAATATCTTTCGGATGCTTGATTTGTCCAATCTCCACATGTGCTTTACTATTGTATACCCACAGCCAAGCGAGTGCACATTGTTTATTAAACGAGAGGATCGCACTCCATGCCCCCAGGAACTGTCTGGGCAAGGGACGGTATAGAATGCGAATTCAATCGCACTCTGCTGTGCCAAAGGCTTGCTTGGCTAAAGCATTTGATGAGTTTGATTGCCTTAACGTAAGCGGTAGCGTGTACTCAGACGACTAATGACGGTGAAAGACCGACACTTGATTACAATTAATTGCATATTATTCGGCAACTCGGCCGTACGAAAACTGTTTTTGTGTTAAATATCTTTGCTGTGCATATGCACAGCATATGTTTCGAAATGGACAAATTGATATGAAATTTGCGAAAAAGAATCCACGTGTCTTGGAGGGACTCAGACCCTCAACCTCCTACTCTCTAGATAGGCGTGATAACCCCTACACAACAAGACCACTTAAAGGTCACGTTTGCGGAAAAGCCATCAGAATCCGAGTACCAACCTCCACCGCGGTTAGCTCTCTTTTTGCAAATTGAATATCTTTCGGATGCTTGATTTGTCCAATCTCCACATGTGCTTTACTATTGTATACCCACAGCCAAGCGAGTGCACATTGTTTATTAAACGAGAGGATCGCACTCCATGCCCCCAGGAACTGTCTGGGCGGGACGGTATAGAATGCGAATTCAATCGCACTCTGCTGTGCCAAAGGCTTGCTTGGCTAAAGCATTTTGATGAGTTTGATTGCCTTAACGTAAGCGGTTGATCGCGTGTACTCAGACGACTAATGACGGTGAAAGACCGGGCCTGATTACAATTGGTGCAATTGATATATTCGCAACTCGGCGTACGAAAACTGTTTTTATTAAATATCTTGTTTTTGCAAATTGAATATGTTCGAAATGGACAATTGATATGAAACCATTTGCGAAAAGAATCCACTTCTTGGAGGTAGGGAATGCGAATTCAATCGCACTCTGCTGTGCGTGTCCCTCATCAAATGCTTTAGCCTAACAAGCCTTGGCAAGCAGAGTTTGCGATTGAATTCGGCATCAGAATCCGGTACCAGACAGTTCCTGGGGCATGGAGTTAGATCTCCTGTTTGCAATAAACAATGTGCACTGCTTGGCTGTGTCAATAGTAAAGCCACATGTGAAGATTGGACACATCGAGCATCCGAAAGATATTCAATTTGCAAAAAGAGAGCTAACCGCGGTGAGAGGTTGGTACTGGATTCTGATGGTTTTTTCCGCAAACGTGACCTTTTTGAAGTGGTCTTGTTGTGTAGGACGGTATCTAGAGAGTAGAGGTTGAGGGTTCAGTCCTCCAAGACACTCTGCTTTTTCGCAAATTTCATCAATTTGTCCATTTAGCGAAGCATATGCTGTGCATATGCACAGCCAAGATATTTAACAAAAAAACAGTTTTCGTACGGCCGAGTTGCCGAATAATATGCAATTAATTCCTATGCTGTCTGTTTTGTCTGTCTGAATCACAAAGATCTGTTTGGCGCCCAGGGGTGCAAGGGATTTTCAAATAGGGTCAGAGCTTTGGCTGACCTCATTCTGGTAGTCGTTGATGTGAGGCAATGATACATTTCATCTGCTCTGTTACTTCTCAGATCTTGGTGGGTGTGATTGACCGTGTATCATACCTTGAGCTGCTTTGGTTGTTATTGTTGTGGATATCTAGACGACTCTGATTTGGCTAATGAACACGAAACGCTATATTAGTATTGCGATGCTCTTTTGTGTGTGCTTAACGAGCTGACCGTATGTTTTTTTGCGGCGGGTCCACCATCAACGCCCGCAGGACCAGGTGGTTGAGTGTCAACGGAAAAAGCTCCTCAAACTTTGCAGTAGCCGGGCGATCGGAGGACTTCAATATCTTGACAGTCTGATATCATCAGATGACGGAATTGGGATTGACATGGAACCATGAGTCAGAAAGGCTGGGGCCACCTTCGCAAGTTTTCGAAATATTTAGAGACCCAACCGGATTGATTCACGCACCAAAATTTGAATGTACTACTCTATCGTGAAGCGTGTTGTGATTAGGCAAAGACAACGCAGATGATGTCTAAAATTTATAATTCAAACGGACTTACAGTGCCGAGCCAAAAAGCCAACAAATATCGATAACAATAGATGTTCGAAAACGTGGTTGGAAATGGGTCGGCCATATATTGCAAGGTGCTTAGACGGAATCTTTAAGGATAGGATATAGAATATTTATGCCGATAGAGATAAATGTTCGTATTTTTATTCAAAATACTCTTGGGGATACATTAATGATCTATAAATGATATATTTCGTATCAAGATAAAAACAATAATGCATAAAGTTCAAAATTTTAAATAAAATAAAAAATCCAAAAACAATTTTTTTTTCGCCCCCTCAATTTTTTGGGAAAGTTGAAGGGGGGGGGGGTGACATAAAATAAATTTAATATTTGTATCGGCCAATTGGTGGAATTAAATGGAGTTACTTAACTCGTCTGAGACGATTGATATTTTTCTGTTATTTTTAGACAAAAAATCTTTATTATTCCTTATGATTGGAATAAGGGCACAGCGCGGTACGCTTTGTGTATAACAAAACCCTTGGCGCGGAGATTTTACTGAAGCAAACAGAAACTCAATAATTGGACACACCTCCAATATTGCAAGATGAAAATTTGTTGTTTCATGCAAATACACCTATCCTGCGGATCTACGCGACTATATAATGGAGCACCTTCAACGTCGGCATCAGGAACGAACCCGCATTTTCGTCATGCCCAGACAAATGGAAGACAGAACCTCCTGCTGGAACAATATATCACTTGAGACCAAACTAAAACGATCAATCATCCGGTGTAAAGCTTTCTTCAGAAGATTAATTTAAGTGATGGAATAATGTTATCTTGTGTATTGGTTCGAGATTTGTTAATTTTATTGCTTTCTAAAATGTATTTAAAGACCGATATAGCGGTTATCGAATTCAAAGAAATTAAAAATTTTATTTTTTTTTCTCTTGGTGTTGCATTGATTATGAAACGGCTTGTGGTTATCATAAAATGCAAGATTGTTTGGCTTTTACAAGCAATTGAATTAAATGGCATCATAGATTAGATTGGAGTGCAAATCCTACCGTTCGCACTGGATCGAAAGTGTGGAAACAGAAAAAGATGTTAGCGACCTCTTTTTGCTTTTTTGTATATTAAGTAGGGGAGCGCTTCGGTACTTCATCTCATAGCTCCTATTTCGATCCCATCAAAAACAAAGCAATGAAAAGGTAGGTATTTGATTTGTTATTTATTTTTGTGATTTTTTTTAGCAGTGAGCACGCATGTTAGCAAAAGGAAGGTACAAGATTGGTGCTGTATTTCTTTGTTCTGCAATGGGATGAATACATGTTCAGTGAGATGAAAAACGGAACAGTTGCCCTATACGTAAAGGCTATAGGATCACTCTTAAATCAAACTTGTGATAGAAGGCTTGAAAACCCATAGTGTTATATACCAATCGACACAGCTCGACGAACTGGGGTGATTTCCGTATGTATGTATGTGTGTATATGTGTACACAATTTTGTAGACACACTTTTCAAAACTTACCATTTGCCTATTTTACTCGTAAACAGGTTCGTTTCGACGGAGAATCTTTTCCCATTGTTTGCTATTGAAAACTGGCCATATCGGGCAATGGACTCAAAAATGATGGTCAAAACACTATTCCTCATACGCAAACACGCTAAAAATACTCACTCAAATATTTTTATATATCTGATGCACGAGAAAGGCACCAATACCGCTAGGTGGATTTATCAGGGTTTTTATTATGGCGTTTACTGACGAGAATAGAATTCCACGCACCCGACTCCACTTCCGCTTTATTTTTAGTTTCAACAACATTGAAGAATTTCTTAACAATCTATCAAAAGTTTTACGATCGGTTTGAATGTAGAAGGCCCCAATATTCCGTCATTTTTTATCATAAAATTTTGAAATGGTTCGGGGCGGGTAACTGCTTTTCAACTTATGTCGAATTCGTTTATAAAAAGTTCCAACCTAAGTGCTGTCAAAACGTATTTTTATACGCTCAGGTTAGAATTAGGTTCGCACTAGTTCCAACCTTAAAGCTTTCGGGTTCGCACTGTGTTTTTTTTTCCAAGTTCGTTTATTTGGTAGGCTCAGGCGTGAACAACACTCTACGGAGCCATGGTTCTTTGTGATCTGTACAATCAATAGCATTTTATTTTTAAGTTAGTAAGAGAGGGGTAGAAGCCAACGTACTCGTGGTGACTCGAGGTTAGATTACAATGTTCAAGGATGGACGGGACTTAGGATTCGGGATCAGGGCATTTAGGCTGCTCATCCGGGCATTTGTCGTAAGGGATTCGCACCAGGTTCACCAAAAACCATATGGGTGGAACGGGTGGAATAAATAAACAAGCAGAAGGGTAAATAAAATTGAAACTATTCGTAAATTCAATTAAAATGTGCGTCGAAATCCGTTTTTTCGGGAACTTTACGTTTACATGTAGTTTCAAATGAAGTTAAACCGGTACTGTTGTCTAGAATAAGTATAAAAATTACTTTAGATAATTGTTTGGGAAGTTATCCAGAAATTCATTCAGGATATTCTCCACAGATTGTGTCCTAAATTAGGTCGATAGAAGGAATTAGTTTGGGAATTCTTCAAGAAACCCGTATAGAAAATCCGATAAGAATTGTCAAAAAAGTATATGTGAGGAATACCGAATTGATAATATCTAGTATTTCTTATGAAATTTATCTTCATTTGGATTTTTTTCTTCTTATTGGCATTAAATCCCCACACTGGGACAGAGCCGCCTCACAGCTTAGTGTTCATTAAGCACTTCCACAGTTATTAACTGCGAGGTTTCTAAGCCAGGTTACCAATTTTGCATTCGTATTATCATGAGGCTAGCACGATGATACTTTTATGCCCAGGGAAGTCGAGACAATTTCCAATTCGAAAATCCCCTAGACCGGCACCGGGAATCGAACCCAGCCACCCTCAGCATGGTCTTGCTTTGTAGCCGCGCGTCTTACCGCACAGCTAAGGAGGGCCCCCTTTGGACTTTTTTAAATGAATTCTTTATAGATTTCTTCCGGTAAATATATCGGTCTTGATTATTTCAGGAGTTTTTCAAAAAAAAAAAATCTTTCGAGAAATCGAGAAATCGGGAATTCAGCCAGTTATTTTTCCAGGAATTCTTTCTTGAATTCTTGTATGCATTCCTTGGTGATATCTTCCAGAAATTCCTCAGTGAAATCTTTCAGGCGTTCCTGCATATTTTTTTCAAGGAATTTCTTCGTGATGAATTCTTTTGGTAATTTTTCCAGGAATATTTTGTGCTTTTTCCCTGGAAAGTAGCTCAAATAATTTATCAGGAAATTCCTGCAAGAACTCCTCCAGACAATACCTCTGGATTACTTTATAATCTGAATTCCTTCGGAATTTCCTCCAAGCATTGTTTTGGATCTCCACCAGGAATTCCTTCGAATGATCCTTCACGATTTAGTCCGGAAAATTCATCAGAAATTCCTCCGTAAGATCCTTTAGGAATTCTTCCAGATGTTTGTTCAGGAATCCCTCTGCAAGCTCTTCCAGGAATCGCTCCGTAAGTTTCTTCAGGAATTCCTCCGGAAGTTTCTTCCGAAATTCTTCCGAAAGATCCTTCAGGAATTCGTCCGGAAGATCAATCAGAAATTCCTCCGGAATTGTTCCTTCAGAATTCCCTTCGGAAGCTCTTCCAGGAATGAATTCTTCTGGAAATTCCTTTAGGTAGGGATGGAAAGTATTTTAGAAATACTACAAACACTCTTAGTACCAACAGGATTTTTTTTTCGAAAAACCTTTCAGGCTCTCTTTTAAAAATGCCTTCAAAAATTTATTTGGAAATTCCTGCCCAAAACCCTCTATGAACCCTCTATGAGAAATTTATTTGATAGCTCTTTAATTTTTTTTCATAAATAATTTGAAAAAAATCCGCCAAAAATTCCATTGGATGTTTCAGAGATTTCTTTAAAAATTTGTTCGAAAAGCCTCCGAGATTCCTTTGTAGATTCCTTCAGAAATTCTTTTGAAATCAAAGCAATGCCTTATGTAATATCTGGAAGAATTTATTTAAGGAATTCGTGAAATAATTGCTGAAGAAATTCCATAAGGAGGAATTTTTGAAGGAATTCTCAAAGAAATTTCCGGAGGCAATGCTTAAAAAAATTAAAGAGTTGCTAATTAATTTTCGAAGAAACTTCTAATGGAAGAATTTTCCAAAGGAACTGCTTAAGAAACTCCTGAAAGAATTACTTAAGGAGTCTTCGAATGAATTCTCAACGAAAGCATTCACAGTGGGGATTTAATTATTTTGCTAAATTAGTTCGCCAAATAAATAAGTCAACTGTCCCAATAGCACCAATCAAAAAACTTACAAATCTGATTAAATATAAGTGGCCTGGTTGATTTTATTAATTAAAAAAAATTAATATTGTCAAGATGATTAATGTGCTACTAAACTTGAAATTCCTGAACTGCAGTGATTTGCCTAAACCAATGCCAGATTTTATAAGCTTTGGGCATGAATTCAAGCTTTCACAAAAGATCATTTACCACTACAAACATAATTTGAGACTCAGCTGCAGGTTTGGGTGCCCAACTGAATGACACCTTGGCCTAGACGAATTCCAAGGATTAGATAAACATTTTATGCTTTATTCTATTCAGTAGATTAAATCTACTAGATAAAAAATATACTCCCTCATTGAAACTCAAAAGTAATCAACCAACCTATTCATTAACAAAGACAATGTATGTCACCACCACGGTGTCTTTGTCCGAAGAGGCTTATTTAAAAAAAAATCAGTATCTCTAAAACACCCACTACACGAAAGTATAACCCTTGCTCTTTCACGTAGGTGCATTTTTAAAATGTTCTATCGGGGGTAATTTTTCCATACATTTTTGGGGGGTATAATCGACTAGATTTCTATGGAGTTTGCACCAAAAATAGTAAAAAAAAAATTGTTCTAGATCCCCCGATAGAACATTTTAGTTTACTCACGATATGAAAGGGGAGATCATATACTTTCGCGTGGTGGGTGTTTCAGAGGTACTGATTTTTGAAAAATAATATTTCTCCATAGAGACACCGTGACAACACTGACATAGAGGCACAATTACATACTTGAGGTAGATTTGAAATTGAATTCTGACGAGTTCTACCTTAATGACATTTATGACATTAATTTACAATGCACAATGGTCCCAGAGTCGAATCTAGCAAGACAAAAATGTTTGCGCCAAAACTATTAGTTTTAGATATATAGTGTCTTTGGGAAAAAAATTTCATATTTTTTGACGATTTTTTTCCATGTAGTGAAATTAGAATTGGTACCTATATTTCAAGTTCATAATATCAACTTTTAATTTTTCCATAAAGACTTGTGCAATGTTCCACAAAGTTGTAGAGCAATTAATTTTGAGCAACTTTGCCGAAGAAACCATTTTCTATCACTTATGGTTCACAAGTTATGAGCTTTTTAATAAATACGTTAGGCGGTCCCTAAAATCGGTATTTTCACATAACTGTATACATTCATTTCTCGCATAAACTTTGTTCCGAGCACTTTTAGGACTTTTGAAGACGCACATTTTTGTTAAAGAACCATGGATCTATCTCTAATAACAAAAAAGTTATTCGAGTTTTTGTATAAAAACATGTTTTTTTTTCATATGCGTATATTTCAAAATGGAGCAAACCGATTTCCAATCTATTGGTTCTATTCGAAAGCTCACACTTTTCTGCGTTTATGGTGGGAAAACTGAGAGAGCCTTTTTTGTTTAAAGCGTTTTATTTCATTTTGAAAAAAATATGTTTTTAATCGAAAAACGGCTATAACTTGATGAATAAACGAGATAGGTCCATGGGTCTTCAACAAAAAGATGTGTCTTTAGAAGTTCTAAATGTGGTCCATACAAAGTATTCCTCAAAAATCAATACATAAAAATATATTTAAAAAAAAACGGTTTTTGTAAGGAAATAAACGTTAGATCGATCAAAGTAGGCTGAACTAGAGAGCGCATTTTCTCTATTCACCGGTTCATTCATACTGAATGTTTACATACGCGTTGAGACTGCCATGTCTTTTGTGTGCCATGCTAAACATCAAACAGAAAATCAGGCTACTATGCATATTAATGGTAGTAGCTTGGTTTTCTGTTGGATATGTAGCGTTAAAAGTACGTCACTTTTGAAGTATAGCCTTTGTTACAAGCCTATCTTGTTTGCTTAGATTTTTTTCGGTATCGCCAGTGGGAGAAAGCGAAGATGACCAGTGGTTAGCTACTGAAATGTTTTTATTACTATTACGTTAAAATCAAATCTTCACATTTGGCCGCCACGTGGTGCATCCTAGCGGTGAATGCTTGGATAGCACGTGCTATTTGTACTGCGGAGCAATTTTTCACGTCTATGAGAGCTTTGGAAAATTATCAGGAAAGTTGTAATTTTTGTTGCAAGGCACAATAACGTCAAAAAAAATCATACGCTCTGTCGACCAGCCTACTTTGATCTAACTAACGTTTATTTCCTTACGAAAACCGTTTTTTATAAATATATTTTTATGTATTGATTTTTGAGGGATACTTTGTTTGGACCACATTTAGAACTTCTAAAGGCACATCTTTTTGTTGAAGACCCATGGACCTATCTCGTTTATTTATCAAGCTATAGACGTTTTTCGATTAAAAACATATTATTTTCAAAACTAAATAAAACGCTTCAAACAAAAAACGTTCTCTCAGTTTTCCCACCATAAACGCAGAAAAGTGCGAGCTTTCGAATAGAACCAATAGATTGAAAACCGGTTTGCTCCATTTTGAAATATACGCATATAAAAAAAACATGTTTTTCATACAAAAACTCGAATAACTTTTTTGTTATAAGAGATAGATCCATGGTTCTTTAACAAAAATGTGCGTCTTTAAAAGTCCTAAAAGTGTTCGGAACAAAGTTTATGCGAGAAATGAATGTATAAAAAGTTATGTGAAGAATACCGATTTTAAGGGACCGCCCTAACGTATTTATTGAAAAAGCTCATAACTTGTGAACCATAAGTGATAGAAAAATGGTTTCTTCGGCAAAGTTGCTCAAAATTAGTTGCTCTACAACTTTGTGGAACATTGCACAAGTCTTTACCAAAAAATTAAAAAGTTGATATTATGAACTTCTGAAATATAGGTACCGCCCTAATTTCACTACATGGAAAAAAATCGTCAAAAAATATTAAATTTTTTTCCCAAAGACAGTATATATCTAAAACTAATAGTTTTGGCGCAAACATTTTTGTCTTGCTAGATTCGACTCTGGGACCATTGTGCAATGTTATGAAAACTCATATGTGAATATGTACATTATGTGGAAGATATTGATTTGAAAAATGTATTGGAGGTAACCACTTTCCCTTCGATGGGACTCGAACCCACGACCCTCAGTGGGTCGTGAGGGTTGTGAGTTCGAGTCGAGTCCCATCGAAGGGAAAGTGGTTACCCCAATACATTTTTCAAAATAAACATCTTCCAAATAATGCACATAGGTATTAGAGTGGGGCGCAGTTGTATGGAAAAACATAAACTTCGTCTGATCAAGTGAGATCAAGGTTTTTCTGAATCGTTTTGGGACCCCAATCAACTGTGCAAAATATGGGCTCGATTGGTTGCGACCTCGCATGCCGCATCGCGTTTTAAATTTACATGGAGATTAGTATGGGGAAACGTACTTTTTTACATTTTTGCTATTAGCGGCTTCATTTTATCATCAATCACGTGACTCAATAAGTAAGCATATAGTCTGGAAGATGCCGAAAGACTTTGCCGAAGAAGGTACGCAGCTGGAAGGTCTACAAAAAATGTTATAACGTTTCGAAAATTGATTGTTTAAACCATATGCAGGGCTGTTACAAAATGATCAAATTCCAAACCGCGAAATCCGCGACTAGCAAAATGGAATCCGCGACTACAAAAACAAAACCGCGACAAACACATTTCAATGCAAAATTTTAATACTGTTGCTTTTAATATATCGATACTTAGATCAGTAGAAATCGATATATCGATATCGATCAGTAGAAAAAAAAATCTAATAAGGCCGTTACAAATATTTAACTAAAATTATTTATTAGCATGAATTTGAATCTAGGGTGATAAGAACAGTTGGCAACTCCGAACTCAGTTTGGATTCTACACATTCGAACTGACATCGATACGAGGTTCTAAGTAGGTTGTCCAGATAGCGTTGAGTCACACTTAATCACAATTTGTGATAGTTTTGAAGAGCAATAATTTAAAATGAGTTAACTTTTTTAAAACTCAGAGGACTAGGATCCTTAAGAACACGATTTTGCCAAACTGATTCTCCTGAGAATCTTAGGGGTCGTACACTAATTACGTAAGCACTTATGGGAGGAGGGGGTCTGCCATTTTCTTACGCTCCATGTAAATAAAAAATGATTTGTATGGGAAAAAATTAACAGGTTACTTAAAAATTAACAGCTTACTTAATTAGTGTACGGCCTCTTACACAAAAAGCTTGGAGAACTCTGATAAATAGATGCGGAGGCGGATAGAAGTGTTTGTAAGGTCTGCGGATTGTTTAACAAATTGTCAATAAATGGTGTGCTGTCCTCGAAGTGAAGAATGGAGTTATCATCACTGCATTGGAGCAGAGCGGAATACAGTAGTTGCGCGATTCTGCTCCCCATGAACATACAAGTTTCCAGTCGGAGGGATTCCATCGTCTACTGATCACCCATCTATTTCGAGCAGCGGATCGTCGGATTTGCAACCAACCGTGGAGTCTCAATTTCTGTAACGTGCTGAAGCATATGCAGTGTTGTAAAAGGTCATTGGCTTTCATTTGTCTTTGTTTTTCGAAACCTTTTTCAGAAGCACGATATCAAATTTAATATGTTGTAACGAACTTATAGCGCTTAAATGGTTCTATAACTTCGTCTAACAGGACATTGCATTGCTGTTAAAATAGTCTGAGTCGTGGGAGGCAAAATGTTATTCGAATGACAAGCGACATTTTGGAAACAAATCCACTCTAGCCTCAGCCTTATATTTACAGCAATGTATCTTTGGTGAAAAATATAAGACTACCTACTTCTAAAAAAAAGTTTTAGACAAATTAGACAAAGGACATACGGGTGGTTACATTTTACAACACTGGGCACGAGCAAACGGAGAATTAAAGAATTTTGGATCGCGAAATGGCAGCTACGTATTTACCCGAAACAAAAACCAAGCAATGATGATATTTTACCTTTCCCATCAAATATGACACCTCTAACTATTTTTAAAGCTCAAAACAATAATCGAACAAGTGCTGCTCTTCAAACTTGGCCTAACATTCACCCGATTTTAAACCAACGCGAATCCTTCAGGCAGGTTTATACCTGCCGCACTTATTCAGTTTTTGTTTTTGAAATAAAAAAATAGCGTTCTCTGAAAAGTTAATCTCAAATGAGTCAAAGAATTGACTAAGACTTTAAAACGAGATACAATTTTTGACGAGAATGCTCAATTGTGCTATGTCAATGCAATGGACTAGATTGCAAATACAGTGTTGACCCGATTTTGTCACTCCCCGATTTTGTCTACCCCCGATTTTGTCTACCCCCGATTTTATCACGTTTTCGACCCGATTTTATCACGTCCCGATTTTGTCACGTTTTCGACCCGATTTTGTCACCCCAAAAAATTTTGTCATTCTTTTTATTTTCGTAAATAATACCAAAAATAACATTAATTTTCATGAAATAACTTTCACCGCCTGTAGTTCATTACGAACGACTTCTGAGTACCTGGGAAATATTCTGTAAGCAATTTCGACAAGAAATAACGGGTACCGTTCACGCATTTAGCCTTTCCAAGGCATAAAATGATTGATATTTGTGGAATGAATTAAAAAATGAAAATATTTTTTCCAATTTTGTCACATACCCTGTTTTATCACCCAAAAATTCACCAGGGGGGTGATAAAAACGGGATATTACTGTAATTGGAATAAGCAGCCTGGAGTACTGGGAGTCATCATGGAGCATTGGATGAGGCAGAAGTTGGAAAGATAAGGCGTCTCTAATCGCTCAACCGAGTGGGCAGAGTTGATAACAATCAGCATAATTACGTACGATAACCAGCATGCTTAAGTTCAGTTCCGGCGGTCCCATGTGCGAATTTCAACACGTTCAATCCGGTCACTCACACGAACACCCCGAGCTAAACATTCAAAGTGTCGTTACCCAAATTGTAATAATGAACCACCATATTAGTAACAACACAGATCTGTGGTAACAACATGGGAACCACACTCAAAAATATTGGAAACAAAGACTAACTTTTAAACACAATTCGGCGTCCCGGCAAACCAGAATTACATTATGATCAATTTGTCAGGTCAACAGGCGGTATATCAAATATCGTGTGGATATCAACCAACATTCATACGATAACTAAAATATGTTAGGATCCCAAAGTATTGCTTATGCCTCATTCACTCATATAAAAAAACATTAACATTTTGAATTCTCGATAGAGTGTAATTATAAATCCGCGATTTTCGCGACAATGTTTTAAGGAACCGCGATTTTCGCGACAAAAAGAGCAAATCCGCGACAAATCCGCGAAATTCGCGAAAAACGCGAAAATCGCGAAATCCGCGACTGTTGTAACAGCCCTGCATATGCAAGAAATCAATGTTTCTGCCAGCACTACCAGACAACCTGTAATTGTCAGAGAGCAAAACCCATTTTCCTTCCAGTCGAAATTTTTACTTTGTGAAATCATTCCTAATATCTTCCATTAGCTCCAAAGTCCTATAAAATCAATAATTTTGAAATAACACTCAGTTAAATTATAGTTTCACGTAGTTCGGCAGCGCTGGCAGAATAAATGATTTTTTGCATATGGTTTGAACAATCAATCTTCGAAGCGTTATAACTTTTTTCGTGGACGTTCCAGCATCGTGCCTTCTTCAGCAAAGTTTTTCGGTATCCTTTAGGTTATACTTTAACGTAATTGAAACCATTACCCTGGAAGTTTAGCCCAATTTTTTGCATATTAAAGATAAAAACGTTACACAATTGACCTCATGATCGCTGATGAACGTAGAACCCACAGTTGAGAATGGGCAGTAAGCTGTTTACAATAAACAACAAACTTTCAACCTGAAGAAGCTCATTATTAGTATCCATGCATCAGATGCATAAATAATATTTTAATTGCGTTCGGAAAATCTACACTCATATGTTCCACTCTCACTAGCCGTATATGGCGCAGTGCATAATTTCAATAAGTTTTCTCCGCTACCGGCGCGGCGCACGACAGCAACACAATAAATAATACAAATAAAAAATAAAGAGAAACCTTACGTGCCGTGCATACAATCAAACTGTGAGCGACGACGACGACAAATTCTCCTACAATCACAATACTTGGGGATGACTTCATGCTGCTCTGTATCCTCCACAGTTGCGAATGTGCCTGCTACAGCTGCGGAGCTAGTTTTCCCATCAAAACAATAAACCTAGCACCCCGCCCTTGCCCCGCGTGTGCAAAACTTACCAGCAGCTGGAAGATATGTGATAACGAATGAATCGAAGAATAAGTACAAACCTGGTGAAAAACACAAATACCGTATGCTGCGGTGGAGTTGATCACTATTGAAATGTTCAAAACTTGTACAGACGATCACCGTCTGTTTTCTATTTTTTCTGGGAGTTACTTCACTCCAGTTCACGGTGGGGATGGTATAGCAACTGAATGTGACCCAAATATGCACACACACGGTTGGCTGGGTTAGTTGGTCGGTCGCTCGGCCACTGATGGAGTCGTAGTACTCGGCGCGATCGAAATAAATCCATCGTTCAAACCAAACACGGATACCGGGACAACCGAAACCGGTGTGCTTTTGCGAATTTCGCTTTTTCTGTCTGTATGGTTTGTATCACATGCGCAACAAAGGCGTCCACAGATGTTTATGATGGGTTAGGTGTATTTATCTAAACTGGCCTTGTCTTAAGATCTATCATACATTCAAATTAATGCTTGTTTTGGAGATGTTTTCACAAGTGGTCTTAATATGGCTTAACTTCAGTACGCATGAAATTTACCTATATGGGAGGAATTTGCGAATTTAAAAATTGAAGCAAAACATTGAACAAGTCTCGATGTGTCGAATCTCCTTTCATCAAGAAATAACCGGTGAGAATTAGAGTTTCTTCACGGAGACATACTACGCATCCGGTAGTACTATTTACAGTATCCTAATGGAAGAATAGCACAATGATGCTAATCACTCACCTAACGCTAATGAACTGATCGAGTAATGATTGATCTAGAAAACCAAATGTGGGCCAACATTGTGGTGAGTCAGCATCATCTTGGGCACAGGAAAAAATATTGACGCGTAAACGACAAAGGTTAAACTGAAATTGTTAATTTTGTGAATATTATTAGTATAGGACCATTGGAATAAATACCCTACAAAGCAGGGTTTGTAAACCAAGCAGTTGCCAGGCAAAAGTAGATCAAACGGATGACAACGGCAACAGACTTAATGAATAAAGTACAACGATAGCAAAACTGAGTCTTGGAACGTGAGAGCTTTAAATGAGCTAGCAAGTGTCGGGTGTGTTAGGTTCCTAACTTGTGACCTGTAGAAACTCGGCGTGACCCTGGCAGCAATCCACAAGACAGGCTGCACGCATAAAGTCATTAACATACACCAGCAATTCTCAACCTTATGGACCTTCGCTGGTTTCTGGGGATACCTGAGACAAAAATGCGTAATGGTGGATGTTGTATTAAAATTGCAAAAATACTAATGTTAGGAACTTTTTTTCCAATACACTGAACAACTTTTTTTTTATACAGCCTATGCTGTTGACTTGACGTTAAGTTGACAAATAGAACAGAGCCTATACTTTCTTCTGAGTAAATTTGTGGGAGCACAACGTTAGGCATTCAGAATAATAGCAGCGACAATCGTTTCTCATACAAAATGCCCTGCTTTGACAAGTTCTAACTTTGCTTCCCGATGATCGATGAGGCTGTCATTTTGGCAGTGAAATACAAATATGTTGTAGTTTACGTACATTAAATATTTTTCGAACGACTCTACTTCAACTCTAGTCAACCCACGACGTGGGTTCGAGTCCCATCGAAGGGAAAGTGGTTACCTCGAATACATTTTTCAAATCACCTAATCAACGACTTAACGACTTAAGTCGAGTCAAGTACGAGACACTGAAGACGACCACACAGTTGTGATCGAAATACGTATCTGCAAAGATATCGAAAATTAATTGGTGGAATTAAATGGAGAGTACTTAATTCGTCTTAGACGGTTTATTAGTTTTGTTAGATATCTCCAGGATCTGTGGGAATTAGGAAGTTGCTGTCTTCTACAAAGTTGTTCGGGGATTGGAATCCAATCCAAGTTGCCATTTTCTATAAAGTTGTTCGAGCATTGGAAGCCCATATGCTTATGCTTATATGCTTATAGCACATGCACAGCCAGTATTGAAAAGCATCCTGGAAATGTCGGTTGTATTCCCGAGCATTTTCTTGTCTGCATTATTATTTGCAGCATATCATAAATATGACACAAGTATTAAAACGGCCAGGCCCACCGTGCAGGCTTGAATTTGGGAGACAATCCATAATTCCCCGGAAATCAGATTATTTAGTAATAAATAACATGATCAACGAAGAGTTTTCAATCTACAAAAGAAAGAAACGGGGACAGCCGTACCAACCGTTTCACATTCATGGGGGAAGATGTTTGACGAATCGTTGGGAGTGACTTTGCTAAGAAGATTAATGTACACTCCATGGGTCCTCGACGTTTGGGGATGGGACACAGTTTTTAGTCTAGTGCACATTTACACTGATGGGCAAAGTATTCGCATAAATTCAGATAGATTACTATGAAAACATGACGAATACTTATGTACATCAGTGTACATAAACCTAGGTTCAAGCGCCATTACTCGCTCTCTGGAACGAGACAAAGAAAAAGAAACAAAAGCGATGAAAAACAAGCGAAAACTCAAGACGATAAAATTATACCATATTTTTACTTACGACATCTCCATATTTTCCGTTCGGAAGCGTTTTTTTTTAATTTTTCCCGTCAAAACACAATTTATTGAAATGGCTTACCACAAATTTTCGCGAAAAGTGAATGAGGAGTGAAAATGAAGAAACGGAAGAAAAAATCATCAAGAAAGCCGACAAAAAGATAAATAATTGGGTAATGTTTTTTGGTCATTTTTTTTTATGGTCTATAATATAGACTCTATATAATAGGTATGGTTGCATACAATTTTTCGTTAGTTAAATTTATTCATATTGTTAGAATGTTTAGGAATGTTAGGTCGTCTAAGGTGCAGGTTGTAATAACGGCGCTAGTGTATACGAGAGATCAGTTTAGTTCGATATCTCGGGATCATTGGGATTTAGTAAATTGCCGTTTTCTACAACGTTGTTCGAGTACAGAGAACCAATATGTTGAGAAACTGATTAGTTCAGAATTCATCCGCAGAGAGGTGCTACTGTACATGAGAGATTAGTTCTTCAATATCTCGGGATCTGTGGGATTTAGAAAGTTGCCGTCTTCTACAAAGTTGTTCCAGGATTGGGTTGAGAAGCTAATTTGTTTAGAATTCATCCGCAAGGTGGCGCTACTGTATTTGAGAGTTCAATTTGCTTCGATATTTCGGGATCTATTGGTTTTGGAAAGTTGCTATCTTCTATAAAGTTGTTCGAGCATTGGAAACCAATATATTGAGAAACCGTTAAGTTCAGAATTAAGTCATAAGGCGACGTTAGTGTATATGAGAGATCTGTTTAGTTCGATATTTCGAGATCTGTGGAATTTAGAAAATTGCCGTCTTCAACAAAATTGTTCGAGGACTGAAAATAAATATTTTGAAAAATTTAATAATTTAAAATCCATCCGCAAGGAGGTGCTACTTCATATGAGATATCAGTTCTTCGATATCTTGGCATCTTAGGGTTTAGAAATTACCGTTTTCTACAAAGTTGTTCGGGGATTGGAAACCAATATGTTGAAATATTGTGAAGTTCAAAATTCATTCGTAGAGTAGTGATAGTACATGAGAACACCAGCTTGATTATATAAATCTCGGATCTGAGATATTAGAGGAGTGACCGTCTTCTTCACAGCTGCTCGAGGATGAAAACCATTATTCTGAAAAACTGTTTTGTTTGGATTACATCCGCTGGGTGGTGATATATGGATTAACCAGTTTTGTTAGATGTCGCAGAGATCTAACAAAACTGGTTGATCCATATAACTACCGTTTCTGCCTCATACACAGGATGCCTTGGGTTTGATCTCAGGCCCATTTCATTCGCCTACTTTGTATCTTTTTGTATACTTCTCATGTTACAGCAATCGCTAGAACAGGAAATGGATTTCCATAGCGTTTCTCTTTCAATCCTGTACCGTCAACTTGACTAGTCTAACAGTAACTGTTAGTATTGGAAATGCAGGAAAAACATCCAATTAAAATTCCGTATTTTGCGTTCCTATCACATTCCAACAAAGTTTTTTAGCTGAAATCAGTGGTGCAATTTATCAACAATGCCTGCTGAGTGTGATTCTTTTGTTTTGTATTTTTCTCTGCTCCTCTTTGCCTATGACGGTGCCTTTCAGTCAGAACGACAAAGCAGGAGTAGCTTAGCAAACTCGGTTTGCCAACAGCGGGCTGAAGCTGATGATCATTCGGCACAAATTTCCTGTCATTGTCTTTCAAGTGATAGTATTCACTCATGCATTTATATAGGGCCGTCGAATTCACACAGCAGCGAGTGAACTGAATCGACTGTCAGTGTGGGCTGCGTGTGCAATGAGAAGAGAGGTCTTTTGTTTACTTTATCTTTGATTGTTGCTGCTAACCATTTTCAGTTTTCACTGCTAGGAAATGAGTGTGAAGAGGGAATGGTATCAATATCTAACAAATTTCAGTCACTGAGATTGAGAATTGCACCACTGGCTGAAATATAGCTTCTTTTGGCCAAAATAAGACCAATATCTCTCGAATTTCTAATGTGGTTATTATCATCAATGACTACTATTTAGGTATTATTATGATAGAATTCATTATGATAGAATTCATCGTAGTAAATATATTTTTGGGCTATTATTATACCTTTGGCGAAGGTGGAAAACTCTATACAATATTTGATGGTAAAGAGCATTGACTAATTTCCTGGTCATTATCAGAAATGGTTTAGAAGAAAATCGTTGGTCTAGGACGAACTGTACAAAATGACCATTCACGGACGTTCCAGAGTAAGAACTGTGAATTAACACTAAGACCACCATCAAAAATGTCTTAGAAAAAATTGCGCTACTCTAGGACGAACCATCCAAAATGACCATTTCACGGGTTTTTACAAATTACTCAGAATGCCACCTGGTGGCACGTGCAGATCATAGCTGATTAAGACTTTGAAATATCTTCAAGATCACCGTCAGAAATGGTATAGAAAAATTGCGCTGCTCTAGGACGAGGACTCCGGAAGGCCGCCTGGTGGCCACTGCGGTCGTAGCAGAGTAGGAGCTGTGTATTTACTCGAATATCGCCGTCAGAAATGGTTTACAAAAAATTGCGCTGCTCTAGGATAAACTTTTCAAAATTACCATTTTTACGGACGTTCCGGATTATCCAGAAGGCCGTCTGGTGGCCACCTACGGCCATAGGTGAGTGAGAACTGCGAATAAACTCAAGGTTATTGTCGAAATGGTTTAGAAAAAATACGTTGCACTAGGACAAACTTTCCAAAACGACAATTTTTACGGACGTTCAGGATTATAAGGAAGGCCGTCCAATGGTCACATACGCTTATAGCAAAATAAGAACTGTGGAATTTCTCTAAAATCATCATCAGAAATGGTTTAGAAACAATTGCGCTGCTCTAAGACAAACTTCACAAAATGACCATTTTTTCGGACGTTCCGGGTTTTCCAGTGATTACCTGCAATAGCAGTGTGAGAAATGTGTTTTAACTCAAACATCCCCATCAGAAATGGCTTAGAAAAAATTGCGCTGCTCGCGGACGAACTTTCCAGAATGACCATTTTTACGGATGTTCCGGATTATAATGAGGCCCGTCTGGTGGCCACATACGGTTCTTCTTCTTCTTCTTATTCGCATTACATCCCCACACTGGGACAAAGCCGCCTCGCAGCTTAGTGTTTATTAAGCACTTCCACAGTTATTAACTGTGGGGTTTCTAAGACAGGTTACCATTTTTGCATTCGTATATCATGAGGCTAACACAATGATACTTTTATGCCCAGGGAAGTCGAGACAATTTCAGAATCCGAAAATTGCCTAGACCGGCACCGGGAATTGAACCCAGCCACCCTCAGCATGGTCTTGCTTTGTAGCCGCGCGTCTTACCGCACGGCTAAGGAGGGCCCCTACGGGCCACATACGGTTATAGCGAAGTAATAACTGTGAAATATCTGCAAAATCACCATAAGAAATGGTTTAGAGAAAATTGCGCTGATCTGACAAACTTCACAAAATGACCATTTTTACGGACGTTCCGGGTTTTCTGGAAGGCCGCCTGGTAGCCACCTGCGGTCATAGCAGTGTGAGAAATGTGTTTTAGCTCAAACATCCCCATCAGAAATGGTTTAGAAAAATTGCGCTGCTCTAGGACGAACTTCACAAAATGACCATTTTTACGGATGTTCCGGATTTTCCGGAAGGCCGCCTGGTGGCCACCTACGGTTATAGTAGAGTAAGAACTGTGGAATATCCAAAATCACCATCAGAAATGGTTTAGAAAAAATTGCGCTGCTCTAGGACGAACTTCAGAAAACGACCTTTTTACGGACGTTCCGGGTTTTCCGGAAGGACGCCTGGTGGCCACCTGCGGTCAAGGCAGTGTGAGAAATATGTTTTAGCTCAAACATCCTCATCAGAAATGGTTTAGAAAAAAAATGCGCTGCTCGCGGACGAACTGTCCAGAATGACCATTTTTACGGACGTTCCGGATTATTAGGAGGCCCGTCTGGTGGCCACCTACAGTTATAGCAGAGTAAGAACTGTAGAATATCTCCAAATTCACCATCAGGAATGGTTTAGAAAAAAATGCGCTGCTCTAGGACAATATTCACAAAAAGACCATTTTTAAGGACGCTCCGGGTTTTCTGGAAGGCCGTCTGGTGGCCATGTGCGGTCATAGCAAAGTGAGAAATGTGTTTAGCTCAAACATCCCCATCAGAAACGGTTTGAAAAAAATTCGCTGCTCTATGACGAACTTTCCAAAATGACCATTTTTACGAACGCTCCGGGTTTTCCGGAAGGCCGCCTGGTGGCCACTTACGGTCATAGGTGAGTGATAACTGCGAATCAACTCCAAGGTTATTATCAGAAATGATATAGAAGAAATCGCGTTATTTTAGGATGAATTGTTAATGAAATAAATAAATAATTCATTACTGATTACTTTTACCAGTGCACCTGAGCCTTTTATTGTGCTATATTTACCCGAGCCTTCTATCGAATCACTTTTATCATCTCAATTGATGAAGAAATATTTTTTTGAGGATTACATGGTGGTTTGGTGCATATTGGTCAACTGACTAAAAAGATATCTCATTTATACTTAATGTGTTGTACTTTTTACAACGGTACGAGTCCCGGAAGGTTAAGAGGTGCAGGCTACGAATCAGTCAGAAGTCCTCCTCCTCAAGTTATCAGTACTCTGCTACTTCTTTATGGACGCCGGAGCTGCTAATTAGTGTGCTATTGTAAAAGGTGCGATCAACTCTAGCACCAAAGGCCGAGAAGCTCGAGACTCTAACAGAATTCGGAATGGTCGTGCAAAGTTTATGCGACCATCTTCAAGCAGCTGGTCAACAGTCTCATCTAACAAATCCTTATCTGTTAATGGAGCTTCCGGCACACGTCAAGATGGAATGGGCCAACTACATGCAACGATATGTGGAAGTGAATTTGAAAACGTTTGGAGACTTCATGAGTGAAATTGTGATATCAGCAAGCAAGGTGACGCTGTACTCTGGAGGATATGGCAAAAGTGCTTCCACAGATAGGACGAAAATTAAACCCACAAGTTCAATGAATGCTCATTTGGTTGGACCGGAATATCCGAAACAAGAAGAGAAGTGTTGTGTTGTATGTGAGGAGTGTGGACATTATGCTCGACGTTTTTCGAGCCTTTTCTGTCGATGACCGTTGGAAAACGGTACAAATCCACGAGTTATGTCGCAGGAGCTGTTGCAACGCCAGCCAGTGTGGAATCAACGGTTGTACATATCGACACCAAGTGTGCGAAACATCGAATCGGATGGGAGCCATACGCACCATAACATCCATTGCATCTTTCGTATTTTGCCAATTACATTTCATGGGCCCTCTAAGACTGTAGACGCGTACGCTTTCCTAGAAGATGGATCGCATCTTACGCTTCTAGAAAAACAACTCGCCTAGGAACCGGACCAGTGGCCGTCAAAACTCGACTGGGATGGTGTTTGTAAGGTGGAGGAAGTAATTCACCGTCAACGTCACTCAACATTCACACATGTGAGTGTAACAACGATCGGGACCTCCACGAGATGGTGAAGGACTATTTCACTCTGGAAGATGTCAGCGGAGGCAGCGGAGGACAAGAGAGCTCTCGAAATTCTACAGAGAACAACTGTTCGCATTGGCGATAGATTTGAGACGGGGTTATTGTGGAAACAAGACGAGTTACAGCATGGCAATTCGTAGACTTGAATGTTTGGAACGTCGAATGGGGAAGAACGCCTTTCTGAAAAAAAAAAAAAATGTGTCGGCAAGTAGTAGAATATTAGCAGAAGGGATATGCTCACAAGTTCAGTGACAAAGAGATGCAGACAGCTGATCTCAAACGGGTTTGGTACTTGCCACTCGGGTCGGTGGTTAACCCGAAGAAGCCAGAGAAAGTTGGCCAATGGAATTTCTCTCAACTCCATGCTCCTGAAGGGTCCAGATCAGTTAGCATCCTTGACAGGGGTGTTATTCTGGTTTCGCCAGTACGCTGTAGCGGTAACGGCGGACATCGAAGAGATGTTCCATCAAATAAGGATTCGAGAAATCGATCGGCACTCGCAGAGATTCTTGTGGCGCGGTGGCTGAGGTATTTGTAATGGACGTCGCTACATTTGGGTCATCTTGTTCGCCTTCGTCAGCCCAGTATGTTAAGAACAAGAACGCCAAGGAGTTTGCCAAAAAAAAAAGCCCGATTGCTGCCAAGGAAATTGTGGAGAATACATACCTAGACGACTGTTTGGCTAGTTTCTCGTCAGAAGCCGACGCAGCAGACACGGTTGTACAAGTTGAAGCGATTCAACGAGAAGGTGGCTTCTTATTGAGGAATTGGCATTCTATCAGAGACCATATAATGCAGTGTTTAGGACAACCATTGGGGAAAGGAAAAAGGCATCTATTTCACGACAAAAGTCAAAATTTTGAGCGAGTCCTAGGTATGCTCTGGGTTACGGATGAAGATGTATTAAGTTTCTGTACGCAACTAAAGGACGATGTACAGCAAATCACCTGCAGTGACAGAAACCCAACAAAAAGACAAGTACTTCGCTGCTTATTGAGGTTCCTCCTAGTCCATGATAAAATATTGCTGCAAGAGATTTGGCGTACTGGAACTCAGTGGGATCA
Source organism: Armigeres subalbatus (assembly GCF_024139115.2). Taxonomy (NCBI): domain Eukaryota; kingdom Metazoa; phylum Arthropoda; class Insecta; order Diptera; family Culicidae; genus Armigeres; species Armigeres subalbatus. The sequence continues at coordinate 11,365 of NW_026942686.1, read as the reverse complement.
GGAAGTTGAAAAGAAACAATTTGAATTGTGGCAGAGATGGACTTCGTTAGTACGAAAAATAGCCGATATTAGAATACCTCGATGTTATTTCGCTGGTGCTACGACTATCGGAAGATGCAAATACACGTGTTCGTGGACGCCAGCGAAGCAGCCTATGCAGCAGTAGCGTACTTCAGGATTGTGGATCTTAAAATGGAGTAGTACGTTGTGCGTTGGTGTCAGCAAAAACTGAAGTAGCGCCACTGAAGCCGTTGTCTGTACCACGTCTGGAGCTGCAGGCTGCGGTTCTTGGGACTAGATTAATGCGGTTAGTCCTGGATTCCCACTCCTTTAAAGTTGCAGAGCGCTACTTGTGGTCGGACTCGTCAGCGGTACTGTCGTGGCTTAAAGCAGATCCAAGGAAATACAAGCAATATGTAGCCTGTAGAATTGGACAAATTTTATCGGTGACTGAAGTAAACGAAAGACGGTGGGTACCGACAAAGTTTAACCCTGCGGACTTAGCAACAAGATGGGGAAGTGGCCGTAGACTTTTCTGGATGTAGGAAACATATGGTCTTACCTATTACAATCAACCGAAGAATGGCCAAAGCAATTGTTCTCGGGCCAAAAAGTTGAGGATGAACTAAGACCATGCAACACCCATTACCAAAGTGCAATACGGTTACCAATTATCAATTATGAACGATTTTCCTAGCGGGAGATACTTCTGCGGGCTGTAGCCTATGTTCACAGATACGTGGGTAATCTGAAGCGAAAGCGTCTTGGTGTTGCGATAGTTGATAGTTTCCTCACACAAGAAGATTTAAGGAAAGCCTAAGTAACGTTAATCGAGTAAGCTCAGTGGCAAGAATGTTCAACAGAAATGGCGATACTTCTTCGCAATCGGAACTGCTCAGAAACGGAGAAGAGAAACCTCAACCCACGTAGCACATTACACCAGTTAACGCCGTACATTGACGACAATGGAATTCTACGATTGGATGGACGAATAAAAGCGGCACAAAATGTGTGCAACGACACGAAATTTCCGGTTATTGTTCCAAGGAAACATCCGGTCACCGAACTTATGGTGGAATAGCCAACATGCCAATTTTGAGACTGTAGTGAAGGGCTGTCCACAAACCACGTAGACCGAAATTTCACATTTTCAAACCCTCCTCCCCTAGTAGAACTTTCATGAACTTTTCCGAAACCCCTCCCCCACCCCCTTGAAGTCTACGTAGACTTTTTCAAATTTTACAAAATATATGTGATTGGAAAAAAATTGAAAACCAGCCACTTTTTCAGCAGTTCAGCTATACAAATACATTATGAAAATTACAGTAAAATTCAAATTTTAAACATAACAGAATCAAACTGAACAAAATCCAACACAATATCAATTAAAAATTCAAAACGAAATCAAATTCAATCCTTTGGCCATAGCTCCTGAAACCAAATCTCGAATCCAATTAATTTAATTTCTGTTGAATTTGATTCCTCCTAGAGGTGTGCGCCACCACCACCGGCACTTGTATCGGCGCGCCACTGCTTAAAATCTATCACGCATCTGAATTATAATTCTTCATACCGGTTCAAATTTGTAGAAAACCCAAGAATTTTCAGAACTTCAAAATTTTTCGAGTTAAAATTCCGAGAACGCCAACTCTACATTCCAATAAGTTTGTCGTGGAAACTCCGTAGAATTTCCCGATTGATAACCATTAAAGTTTCCAGGTAATACTCCAAAGAACTCTCCGTGATAATTTCGATGTTTTTCTTGAAAATTCCATGCAATATCCTGCTGAATAAATCCCAAGATTTTTTTTTTAAATTCCAAAAGTTTTCTTGTTAAAATGTCGAGTAATTGACCGTAAAAATTTAGAATTATTTCCCGTTGAATTTTAGCATGATTTCCTACGATATTTTGAATTTCTCTTGCAAAGTAGGAGCGATTTCCTGAGAAAATTTAAAAAAAATTCTAATGGACATTCCGAAGAGTTTTCCAAATAAATTTCGATGGAAATTATGGAGAATTTAAGTTGAATTTGTGTTTTTTCAAATAAATTTTCATGAAAATTACTAATGCTTTCTTTCAAGAATTGCAATTTTTTTATGGAAACTCAAAGATTTTTCAACATTTCCTTTTTCCATCGATAATTCCAAATAATATGCATTAGAATTGCCGAAGAAATTGCCGTTAAATTTCGAAGAATGTTGCTTATATGTATGTCCAAAGAATTCCTCGCGAAAATTCCAAGAATTTACGAAATGGAGAAACATTTCCTGGGGACTTCCCAGAAAATCTTCAGTGGAAATTCTGAAGGGTTTCTCGAAGAAATTTCGGAGAATTCCCCTTACAAGTTCCAAAGAATGTCTTTTGGAAATTCCAAAGACTACTTCTTGGATATTCCAGAATACTTCCTTTGTAAATTTTAAAGAATTTTCCGTTGAAGTGCGACATGATTTCCCGTGGAAATTCTAAAGAATCACTTGTAACGGGTGGCCACTTAATAGCGGGAATGAAAAGAATGGCTCGGGAAGAAAACTACATCAACATCACTACATCACTACTGCTACTACAAAACTACAAAGAAGTACAGTTCAATCTGATATACCTTATATACAGAGTTGGCCTTAGTCTTTAAACTTTGATTAACGAATAATAGCATATAGTTCGTAGTCCGCCGTGGGGAGTAGTTTAATATTGCAGGTATCACATGACCGTTGGACGGCAGCTATCTGCGGATGATGCTTCTTATCCTATTGATGAGTTGCTTCGTGTCTTCCGCCTTCCAATTTCCTTGGAATACAATGAAGCTCAGTCTACTTAAAATCCTTTAACAGTTTTCGAAACATTCTCACGTTCAAAATTGTCCATTCATCCTTCTTGTTTTGATGGCATGTTTGAAACAACTGAACATGTTTAAACAACTGAACATGTTGGAGTAAAAGTGTGTGGGCGTCAGTTTTCTGAATATTCTAAGGATTCATTAACATAAGGAAATATTTATCTGAAAGCATCAACGCTCCCATAGAAAACTATTGAAGTATTGGAATTCCCGTTTTTTAGTGACCACCCGTTAGTTTCTATAGAAGTTCCTGCCGAAAATCAAAAGATATTGTAGTGGAAATTTTGATTGTTTTTCGAAAGTTTTTATAGAACACTGTGGAGAATTTTCCTGCTCAACACAGAAAAATTTGCTGTTGAAATCATGATATTTTTAAGCCGTAGCTCAGACTTCAGTGAAATCCATAAGATTTGTCTGGAGAAGTTCGAGACATTATTTCGGTAATGTCTTGCAAGAAAACGGAAAAATCTAAAAACAAATCAAACAAGTGAACCTCGCACAAAACTGCTGTATGAATTGTTTTCCAAAAAAAAAGTCTACGTAGACTTTTGGTATACCCCCCGTCCCCCTTCGTAGACTAACGTAGACTTTTTCGAAACCCCTCCCCTCTCAAGAGTCTACCTACGTGGTTTATTGACAGCCCCTGAACAAAAGAACCATTCATAAGCTATACTACTTCTCGGGTACTTATTCAAAAGGACGTATGTGATTTTGTAAACAAAGATTCAAACGTCGATTTGTCCAATCTGACAGCACTCCCACGCAAACCATCACCAAAGACAGGTAGAGAAAGCCTTCTACTTGCCATTGTAAAACAAATTGTTTATTCGACAAAACTTTTCGTACCATCTTTTTCATTACAATCGCAATACCTCTTGATCCGCAACGATAACAATGTTCATTTGGCTCAGATTCTGACATCTCTCAATGCTCGATTGGCTCAAGATGACCGCTTTCGCATATCTCTGAATGTAGGATCCCTAGTCTGGACTACTTCGCGCCTCTGTCGATGAAGGTAGGGCGGGGCAGTGCGAAAAGGTGGATAGCACTCTTTACCTGCCTAACCATCCGAGCTGTTCATTGTAGTATATGGCCTTTCTTCGGACGCATGTATCAAAGCTATACGTCGATTTGTAGGTCGCCGTGGTTCACCGGCCGAAATCTATACAGACAACGGCAACAACTTCCACGGCACTGAGCGGATTTTGATGAAGGAGTTTCTCTTTCAAGGAGATACAACACGGTGTTGCTGCGACTACTCAAGCAGGACTACTCAAAACTATGAGTAGTCTTTCAAGCAAATCAAATTTTTACGCCACTGGAAGTCTTATAAGTATACAAGTACCACGACTAAATGGCTTTTCATTCCTCCGTCGTCGCCCCACATGGGGGTTGCGTGGGAACGTATGGTAAGGTCGGTAAAGCAGGCAATGATGGGTGCTAACCGCTGTGACAGAAAGCTTGACGACGAATCACTGCTCACTTTCGTCTTTGAAGCAGAAAGTATAGTTAACAGTAAACCGCTTATCTATCTACCACTAGATTCTGAGGAGAGTGAAGCACTGTCTCCCAATCACTTCCTTTTGGGGAGCTCACGTGGAGTTCGACATCATGTTGCAGAGCCAACCGACGATTCAGCTGCGCTGAAGAGTTCCTTGCATATGATTAGACACCAGACACACTGTTTTTGGAAGCGATGGATTAAGGAGATGCTGCCGACCCTGACGAAAAGAACGAGGTGGTTAGGAGAAGAGAAGATGATAGAAAATGGCGGCCTCGTCCTAATAGTTGACGACGGCGTTAGGAACAACTGGAGCAGGGCACAAGTATTGGAGGTCATACTGGCCGGTGGCCAGTGTTACGGGGGGGGGGGGGGGGGGCTGGGCCGCTGGCTGCACTGCTCGAAGTAATCCGTCACAGGTGTCATCTGAAGTGAACCTCGCACATGGCCTGTCAAAAGAAGCAGAAGTCAACAGAGGGAGAGGAGATAAGGAAAAAATTGACATGTGAATCGCAAGCAAAGTGGTAAATCGTTTCTCTAAAATCTAAATTCTTTATTCTGTTACTATCAACGTATCCCCGGGCCTCGGCCAATCTGTGATGTCTTAACACTAGGCAACACGTCTACCTTTGGAGTTCAGTGTAGGACCTAAAACTATTTGTGAATTCGTTGATGAATTCAGGACTGGTAGCGACCGAAGCCTCTCAAAATAGTGACTTTAGTGACCAAATAGTGCCTTTCAGTTGCAGAAAAAGTGACCAAATAGTGACTTCCAATTTCAGTTGCAAGTTCAATGAGATGAAATCAAGCGTTTTTGGGTCGAAGGAGAATAATTTGTGGCGAAAAAACATCTTTTACTAACCACTCTTTTCTCTTAGAACAAACTTAGAAGAAAAACAAAAATCGTACAGAAAACTTCTATCTACTCAGTGACTAAGTAAAATCACAGACAAACAGACGTAACAGTTGGAACATTTTTCAGAAAAATTCATCGCCCAACTCCTCTACCACCATCTTGCGAGTATGTTGCACGAAACAATGTTTCGTATGACATTGTCACCAGAAGGCGCTAGAGTGAAATGTCAAACTCGAAGGATTACGACGTTAGCGCCTCTAGTTGTGAAACGCGCAATCGATCAAATTCAAATTGGTCGTTGAAGTCATGGTCGATGGAAATTTCTCTAGTGTTACGTCTGTTTGTCTGTGGTAAAATTGTATTGCCCTCCCTTTAAACCCACGAAAATTTTACTCAATATCAGTCAAAAGCAGGACTACTCAAAACTATGAGTAGTCTTTCAAGCAAATCGAATTTTTACGCCACTTTTAAATATTTTCCTCCAAAATACGCAGATTTTCCGACTTGCTGTAAGTATTCATGAACGATTTTTGCTATGGAATTCAACAGTGCATGCAATCTTCAAAATTGGGGAGACTTGATCTCCTTTCTATGATATCTACTCAATAAATATTTTTTTACAGCAAACCCTTCCTTACATCTGTCCAATTCCAAAAAAATGAGAATAAATTATATTTTCTTAAATTTTTTAGACAAATTTTTATATTGTATTTTTATATTATATTATATAACAACTCAAAATCCAAAAAATCCTGAAATTGTTGTGGAATGTTGGCATTTTTATTTCTTCATTAAGCGTATTTATGGATTACAATTCCAATAAAACTTAGCGATATTATTTGAATATTTATGTATTTTTAGATTTCAAAACTTTGTATTGTATTATGCATGGCGGTCAGCAAATCAAAACCAATTGAATCATGCCCACTACAACCTGCAAAGTGTATGATGGTCTGTGCAACAAAAGATTAAAAAAACCAAAATTTTAACGACTTAAATCTAAAACTAAAAGGTCTGAAAATCTCTATTTGAGAGGCGTGAAGGCTCAGTAACTTAGTTGATAACTCGTAAGCTTGGAAGCCTCCTTTCAAGAGGCTCGAAAGCCCCATTTCCAGAGGCCCGGAAGCCTCCTTTCAAGAGGCCTCGGAAAGCCTACTTTCAAGAGGCTCAGAGCCTCCTTTCAAGAGGCTCGGAAGCCTCCTTTCAAGAGGCTCAGAAGCCTCCTTTCAAGAGGCTCAAGCCTCCTTTCAAGAGGCTCAGGAAAGCCTCCTTTCAAGAGGCTCAGGAAGCCTCCTTTCAAGAGGCAGGAAGCCTCCTTTCAAGAGGCTCGGAAGCCTCCTTTCAAGAGGCTCGGAAGCCTTCTTTCAAGAGGCTCGGAAGCCTCTTTTCAAGAGGCTCGGATGCCTCCTTTCAAGAAGCTCGGAAGCCTCATTTGTAGAGGTTTGGAAACCTCCTTTGTAGAGGTTTGGAAACCTCCTTTTCAGAGGTTTGGAAACCTCCTTTGAAGAGGTTTTGAAACCTCTTTTTAGGAGGTTTGGAAATCTCTTTTTAGGAGATTTGGAAACCCCCTTTTAAGAGGTTTGGAAACCTCCTTTCAAGAGGTTTGGAAACCTCCTTTCAAGAGGCTTTAAAACCTCCTTTCAGGAGGCATGAAACCCTCCTTTCAAGAGGTATTGAAGCCTTCTTTCAAGAGGCTTGGAAGGCTCCTTTTGAGTGGCTCAGAAGCCTCCAAAGGTCATCAAAGTCTCCTTTCAAGTGGTATTGAAGCCTTCTTTCAAGAGGCTCGGAAGCCTCCTTTCAAGAGGCTCGGAAGCCTTCTTTCAAGAGGCTCGAAAGCTTCCTTTCAAGAGGCTTGAAAGCCTCCTTTCAAGAGGCTCGAAAGCCTTCTTTCAAGAGGCTCGGAAGGCATCTTTCAAGAGGCTCGGAAGCCTCCTTTCAAGACTCAGGAAGCCTCCCTTTCAAGAGGCTCAGGAAGCCTCCTTTCAAGAGGCTCCGGAAGCCTCCTTTCAAGAGGCTCGGAAGCCTCCTTTCAAGAGGCTCGGAAGCCTCCTTTCAAGAGGAAGCCTCCATTCAAGAGGCCTCCTTTCAAGAAGCTCGAAGGCCTTCTTTCAAGAGGCTCGGAAGCCTTCTTTCAAGAGGCTCGGAAGCCTCCTTTCAAGAGGCTCGGAAGCCTTCTTTCAAGAGGCTCGGAAGCCTTCTTTCAAGAGGCTCGGAAGCCTCCTTTCAAGAGGCTCGGAAGCCTCCTTTGTAGAGGTTTGGAAACCTCCTTTGTAGAGGTTTGGAAATCTCCTTTTAAGAGGTTTGGAAACCTCCTTTTCAGAGGTTTGGAAACCTCCTTTTAGGAGGTTTGGAAACCTTCTTTTAAGAGGTTTGGAAACCTCTTTTTAAGAGGTTTGGAAACCTCCTTTCAAGAGGTTTGGAAACCTCTTTTCAAGAGGCTTGGAAATCTTCTTTCAAGAGGCTTGGAAACCTCCTTTCAAGAGGCTTCAAAACCTCCTTTCAGGATGCATGAAAGCCTCCTTTCAAGAGGTATTGAAGCCTTCTTTCAAGAGGCTCGGAAGGCTCCTTTTGAGTGGCTCGGAAGCCTCCAAAGGTCATCAAAGTCTTATAGAAAGCTTGATGTGTAAATTTAATTTGAATAGCAAAGTTTCACAGAATAACGAAGATTTCATACAACATTTTGATAAGCCATATATTGAATTAATTTTCAGGTCCGTTTTCCCTATATCTTATGAGGCTATTTTCATTTACAACAAAAAACAATAGGGGGTACCTCAATGAATGTAAAAATTCGAAGGGTTACCTATCAAGGAAAAGGTTGAGAACCGCTGGTCTAGAGGATCTATTTAAAAAATACGCTATAACAATACTACTTTAGTTCTTGGTAAAACAAGGGAGAATCATGTCTCCCAAGGGGTCAAGTTTCCCCACCTTCCTCTACTGTATAAAGATTGAGTTTTAAAAAAAACTTGAAATCGACAGGTCTTCTGCTTGCATGACTGTATACCAATTTATAAATTGTGACGTAAAACACCTTCAATGAAATGTTTTGTTTGTTTGTTTGTGTATTTACGACACGTTACACCAGAGTAGTGCATTCGTGTCGGAAGGCGAATTTAGCAATACAATTTTGAGTGTTACATTGTAATATCTTCCCTACGTCTTGTCTCACTTTTCTCTCACTCTTCTTTTCACATTTCTTTTCCTCTATTCTTCATCTTCATCTTATTTAACGGTGCAGATTCCAGTCGGAGTCGGAGATTTACTCTACGATCCGGTTGGTAGGATAATTTGTCGGTGGTACCAGCCAAAGGCTTCCTTCCTGGTTGAACAAGAGCTGTGAAGTAGCAGCGCTTTCGTCTACGATGGATCAACTGTTGAAAAAGGTGCAACGATAAACTCTGAAAATGTATGAATACACTTGTACTTGCCTGTGGGGCGCTTTGCCCCACAGTACTAGCTGCTGTCGAAACCATTACACTAGTTCGCCAATACCGACAACAGCCAGCACTGGGGATGCGCTTTGTGTAATTTTGTTTCGGTTACGGTCCTTCTCCAGGCGAGAATACAGTTCCGGTTTGATGGTGACCTGTAATAATTTTGGCAAAGCAGTATCTGTATACAGATGAATAGATCGAGTACTGACCTGTGGGACGCCAGTGCTCCACAGTGCCAGCCGTTGCCGAAACTACTACACACAATTGATTCCAGATACACCGGCAACAGCCGGCACTGGGGAAAGGCTTTGTGTAGTGCTGTCGACTGGATTGTTCTTGTTAGGGTGTTGGCATTGGGTGGATTCTGCTTGCTGGTGTGGGGCGGTGTCATATTCGATTCCGCCACCGTCTAAAGCTGTTTGGATAGGTTGGTTTGCTGCAGGAACAGCAACAGTCTTTTCGTCGCTTCGTCGGCATTACCCAGGGCAGTTCTGAGACTAGTTGTGTTGATGTCGTTGTCCCGTCGTTGCTGCTCATACTTCTGGCAATGGAGGATAATGTGTCGCACGTCGACGATGGTTCCCACAGCACTCGCAAGATTGGCGGAGGATCCTTCTTCAGTAGGAAATGTATGGCGCCGTCAGTCTCGTGTGGCTATTCTTAGTCGTGGTCCAGTGCACGCTGGTCCGCTGGACTGCTCTGATCCATCCATCTGAGCGTATCGTTCTTGATCTCTCTTCAGTTTCTCGTCGCGAGAATCGTGCCACTGGCGGTTCCATCGCCATCGTATTGCCTGTTTCCATCGCTCTCAAAGCGTCTTCGCCCGGAATCGACATATCGATTGCAGGCTGTCTCCTAACCTCGTTTTGCTGGTCGGTCGGCCTCGGTATTTCCCACTAATGCGGCGTGTCCAGGGATCCAGCAAAATCGGATGAGTTTATTGTGCACCAAATTTTCGATCTCCTGTATCCACGGGTGTTTTGATGTCCTGACTCTAATGCCAACAGGCAACTAGCCGAATCCGTTAGAATTATTATCTCACCATTGGTATTCGGGGTTAAAACTGCTTTTATTGCATACGCCTCCGCAGAGAAGACACTGCACGTTTGCGGAAGACTGAACGATCCTGCGAGGCCGGTCGTGTGAAACGCGGCTCCAACCATATCATCAGATTTTGAGCCATCGGTGTAGATCACCGTCGAATCCACGGAATCTTGTCGAGAGCAATTCTTGGACGACTGGTATAGCTCTATTTGGCGGGGCGCCAGCTCGAACGCAGTTCTTTACATCCCACACCATTGATGGTCTTCGTGCGTGCCAGACACGATCACTCTGCCTTGCAAGCTGGTCGATAGCGGGAGTGTTGTACCCGTAATTTCGCAAAGACGGTCTGATGCCCGACGGATCAACGGAAGGGTGCTGTTGTTGAACATTTGGTCATAAATTCGAATGGCCGTCCGCGCTACCGACTGTGTAACAACAAGTAATCCAAACGGAAGAGTGCCAGCTTCGGCCATGATGGAATTAATCGGGCTGGTCACAAATGTTCTGGAAGCATAGCGTACCATTTTATTGTACGCTGGGGCGAGGTCTGCAGGGTCTCCGGCCTCTCCTCGGCTCACTCACTAGTCCAACTCCATACATCAATTTCGCAGTTACTAGCGCTGAACCCACATGCAGTAGGGTCGCTCGGTTACCACGTGGAAGTTTCATCCAAATCATCTGGAGGATTCGCAGTCGTGAGTCGCACGATTTTTCACCGCTTACAGTGCGGTTTAAAAACGTGAGCGTTCGGTCCAGAGTGACACCCAGGATCGCTTAGGTTGGTTTTGGAACAGAAATTTGTTCGATGGTGATCTCTTTGGCCGGCTCTCTGCGCGCGTTGGGGCTGCAGTAAGAAACGTCTGCGATTTGGTTGCAGATACCATAGAGAATCCACGCTCTTCGCCCACTTGTTTACAGCTTTAATGGCGATTTGCAATCTGCGGTGTAAACCTTCCTCTTTTGCTCTACGCACCGCGAGAAGGATGTCATCCGCATACAAAAGGATTTCAACCCAGCGGGCGGCAGCACGCGGAAAATTGGCTGCGCATCGCGATCAGAAACAGCGTCACGGACAGGACGAAGCCCTGAGGTACTCCGTTCTCCAAAAGGTACTATTGAGACATATGTCCTCCTATGGATACCTTAGAGGAAACTCTGCAGTAAATTCAGCATCCGACCACGTTTTCGCCAAGACTTTAGAGTTCGCAAGATGCCGTGTCGCCAGTTGGTGTCGTATGCCTTCGATAAATCCAGGGATGCTATCAGGCAGTGCTCGTCGGTAGTAGGCAACGATCTTTCAAGCTCGGTAAAGTACGTATAGGTACCATGTCCAGCACGAAAAGCATGTTGGCCTTGTCAAACCGTCCACTGGATTCGAGTTCGGTAATCAGTCGCCGATTAATAATCAGCTCAAGAAGCTTCATCATGCAGCTGGTAAGCGAGATTGACCGGAAGGCATTCGGTCCGGAATCGCGGCAGTTTGGTTTTGGGATAGAATGACGACGGCTTTCCGCCAGTTGGCGGGAAACTCGCCACTGCGCCAGATATCGTTTAACATCTCAAGAAGCGTCAGATTTTACGGATAGCGGAAGACGTTGCAGCAGAGGGTACCCGATCGAATCTGGACCTGTTGAGACACTTCGCCCTTTGTCGAGGGCCCACAGAAGTTATTATTATTTATTATTTAATCAGA
>NW_026942685.1:0-20724 GCF_024139115.2 Armigeres subalbatus | reverse complement strand
GGTCTATTCAAATATGACATAAAGCAATATCCCGCATATTTGAAAACAATATGCTGTGATGTTATTACTATTCATATAAACTATGTGATATTGTTACTTATTATATAGTTATTGATTTAAAGTAAGACCATACGTTTGTCTAACAATAATATTATACACTCCAAATAATCTAAACGTTGTTTCCACCTGAATTTTCAGGTACATTTTACGTGCACACGTAGCTGCAAATGCTTCAGAAAATTCAGGTGAAACTTACGTGTCCGGTGAATTCTATCCAAAACTCAGGTAGAACTTACCTGATTTTCACGTAGAATGAGAATTCTATCAAAAAATCAGGTAAAAGTTACGTGAATCTAGGTGGAAAAAAATCTACGTGCTTTTTCAGGTGGAAACAACGTGCAGATTTTTTTGGGTGTACAACCTTTTAACCTACGACACCATGTGTAATAATTTCACAAATTACTGTTTCTTTATAATTTATTATACTCCGTGTTTAACTTTCTTTTAGAAGAAAAAGATAATGGACAATTATTGGTTGATAACAGATATAGTCACAATATACAATATAACTATGAAACGAAAATGTATTCTCCGACGATAAAAATATTTCCCTTCGATTGCACACATACACTGCACTCTCATATCATCCAATGATAAAAATTCGATAGCCGTTAAAATTTTGCAATAAGTTTGCGTATTTTTTAGAAACGGAAGAATTATTTTTCCGTGCGGTAGTCGAGGCGGTAGTCATGTTTATTTCAGGTGCAAAAAAAGCTGGTGCTTAGTTTTTTTTTGCACAGTTTCCCGTTGGATTTGTGTTGTATGATTTTTTTTTGCACCAATAAAATCAGGTTTGTAACAGAATTCTTTAATTTACTTACTTTGAAATAAATTAAATTCTTCATGAATAATGAATATTGAAATGGCGCGAAATGGCGCGTTTCAATAAAACCCTGAAGCGAAACTTGAAGGAAGGTTCTAAAATTAAATGTTTACAGGTGAGTTTTTTTTTTAAACCTGCATCACACCTTACAATTTTATTATAATTGTTATTTTTCTTCTATTTTCTTGCAGACAACTCCGTATCTATGGGAAAGAATGCAGTTTTCGGCGAGGTTTCCGGACAGCATTATCGAAAAGTATCCCTAAAGTTATGGCTTCTTCTTTGTACCTAGCTGGAGATATTTTTAGAAACGAGTGTTGAAATAATTGAATGAAGGATAATTATAATGTTATTTATTGTGTATTAATAAAATTATTGAGTAAAATTATTAATCGATTCTTCTGGTAATGAACGATAAGGGATACGGTGCGATGATTTTTTTAACATATAATTCAACTGTTCATATATTACAATCCATATTGTTTTGCTCAAAAACAACGATTGTAAGTGGACCATTTTACATACTGTGTATGAATAAAAATGTACTGAAAAATGCGTCTTTTTATACAGTAATTATACTTAACCGCCCATTACCCATGTAGTTGTTTGACCAAATACAATAGAACATGCTGTAATGATGATTTATGGTGAGGTTGGTTTATCATTTGAATGAACAGTAATTAGAACCTGGGTGCTGCGGATAGAGCCGCTTTTCTGCGATCAAGCGAGCAGAGGGATATTTTGAAATCACTCACATAAACAAAATTATTTTGCAGTTACTTGGCTGTCAAACATTTCCCGCTCTTCGAATTTCTCTTTCCACGCTGCATGAGGGCGCACAAATGCGCTAGACTCTACATGACTTTACGATTGTTTACATACATTCATGCTCCAATCAGCTGCTGAATCTCGTGAAATTTCGTAACGAGTGCTTTTTAGTTGCATTCCCACTAATGTTCCACTCGAAATATAATATGAGAATATTTGTTACAAAGAATACAAAACTCAAACAAAGTTTATTTTTATTTTTTCCCAAAATAATAACAATACTTCTCAATATTAGATCAGAAACGAACATAACCACAATCTTCAATGTTTGGCTCCGGCACAATAGAAAATTTTGGCTTCAGTTTGACAACCAAATCGATTCTATCCGCACCACCCAGATTAGAACAGTAGCTTTTTTGTTTTTAATGGTCATGGATGATCTGAGAAATTCTCCAATTATGGTTTAGATTTATGCGGGTTATGGAATTTCAAAAAGAATTGGATCCTAAAATGAAGAACAGATATTCGATTTTATTTTAGGGAACGATGAAGTTAATCATCCTGAACGCGTCAGTTTTTCTTTTGACTCAAAAATTGAAAGGAACATTGTCCAATTTCAAATTTGAAAATAGATGAAAAATGCTTCCTCGACGTTTTCGGTCTTGTTTTACGTAAGGATTCAAACGCACTAGCAAAACACCGCAGGGCACTTGACTCAACCTTTGACAGTTAACATACACGGAGAAATTGGAATACTCAGAAGTGGGTGTTTTTTCACCCATCTTCGAGATAACTGGACTAACCCCAAGGGGTGGGTCGCTGAGCACATGTGCAATTCAATTTGTGTTCATTTTATTTTTTGTGACGATTCGTGCCGCAGTGTGCCATAAATTGTGCCTCACCTTATGTGTGACAAGTTGTCATTTTGACAATCAGAAAATTCTGGCAACACTTTCAAATGTCATGACATGTTACTTTTTAGCGCGATGAAAAAATCGCGAATGCTTCGATTTGTGTTTTGTGTCGTTCGATGTGTTTTGGAGTTGGATGATGCTTTACCGGAATCCAGGACAGATATATAACTGGTGCGCTTCGGAAAAAGCTAGATCGGGAATATCAATGGGCTGGATTGCAGCAGCGATAATGGATTAGCTCCGGATGTCGAGAAAACGAACAATGTAACACAGACAAACAGACATAACACATTGAACGTTTACTCATCGAATTCATCGTCGTTCAAACACTAACGACATCTGTTGATTTCAGTTAGTTGGGCAAATCACGAACCAGATGGCGGTAGTGAGCAAACGTCAAACTCGGGCAAAAACGATGCGCGCGGCACGAGTGATCGATTGGCCAACTAATGATTATTTGAATTGACCAGTAAATCAGTGAACGATGGAAATTTGACGAGTGTTATGTCTGTTTGTCTGTGAATGTAGTTAGTTATTATGGCTTTTGTGTTGTTCTTTCGATCCGGAACTAGCTCGTTATCGTGACTACAATCCAAGAGATTTAGGAATACGATACTGCTTTTCGCATCCGGAAGTTTCAGCTACCACTCCGATGGTGGGTGGGAAGATGGGTTAACAATGTATAGTGGTTTAGAGTAAAGGAATAAAAAGTAGACATTCCAATCATACAAGCGATTCATTTTAAGTTTTATCAATTTTTGTTTCTTACACCCAAGGGGCCCAGCCCCTCCTTAGTCTAGCGGTAAAATGCGCGGCTTCAAAGCAAGACCATGCTGAGGGTGGCTGGGTTGGATTCCCGGTGCCGGTCCAGGCAATTTTTGGTTTGGATTGTCTCGACTACGCTGGGCATAAAGTATCATCGTGTTAACCACATGAATTGAATATTTGCCACCAAAAAACGGTTATACGGTGTGATATTACTGTACGAAAACATTAATTGTACGGAGAGGAAGTAGTAAAAGCTTGGGCTGACTCGTCAGCTGCTGCTGCGGCTGCCGTGGTTTTGTTTTTCTGTTATTGCATATGGAGAATGAATGGTAACAAGAAATGTCAATTTCTTTCCCCTCTTGAGCTTGAGAATCAGCCAAAACAAGTTTTGGCAAGGTTGCCAGTATTTTAAGTGCTGATCATTCAAATGTACTTTTCAACCACCTTCACGAAGCAATTTTTTTCTTGGGTGGGTAAAAAACACCCATCTGCAGTAAAAACAATTTCAGCGCTGATGTTTTTGGTCCAGTAAAAAATGATCACATGTACAGTATATTACACAACAAAACAACGAATAATGTATTTATTTTTACTTTTATCTTATAAATATTTATAATACACTTAAAAATATTAATTATATTATTCACAAATCACATATTGACCAGTCGTTTCTGTTCTACAACGTCCATGTTCTTTTTATGTCCATTGCATGCTATTTCTTAAGTTTTTATCTCATCCATCTATAGATATCTAGGTCTCGTCGATGTTCTCAAATATAATGCCGTAATATTAGCATACCGTCATGCTTAACGTTCCAACGCAAAGCAAGCTGAAATGGCAATATGAATCCTCTTAAAAACCCATAGCATAAAAAAATCTCAATATAATTTGCAACGTTAATCAACATATTTGTTGACTCAAACAGTCAATTTACTTACCTTTATTGTTTACAGCTTTAGCATCCTAATAGTTATAACTAGTCAATAAACTGTTGCAAATACATAATCTTAAATAAAAAAAATCCCTGAGAGACGCCATTCCCAAACTTCACAGAAAACTGCAAACTATTTTTCATCCACATAAACGGATAAAAAGTACCCATATTCTTAACTCAATAGAACTATTTGAAGATGGGTACTTTCCCCCCATTCTGCATATTTTAGAATCACCCACCTTTTTGACAGCTTCATATAGATTCCGAAAGTGGGTGATTTTAATACATAAAATCGACATAGTTGTTTCATAAGGGCCGGAGTCGCAAATGTAAACAAATCGAGTTTATGACATAGATCGAACCTCCTGGAAATGTACTATATGTAGCATATTAAAAATAGTACAACATGTTGTTTTTTTGCTGTAAAAACAGAAAAATACAGAAGGGTGATATTACATTTCCGTTGGATATTTTTTCTTGGTGCGATTGCGCCCCGTTATCTCCATGGCAGCAAAGGGGCTAAACTGTGCTTCATTTTTGCATTATGACACTTCGTTCTTGCACCGAAAACACATGTGAGCAAAAGGGCTAAACGGTACTTTAAAACACAACGGGGCGATGCAAACAGGCGATATTGACAAATAGGTTGACAGCCGGGCGTGGAATTTGGGCGAAAAGGATGTTGTCAAAAACATTATGGCGCATTTCTGAAGGGCGCAAGTGTACACTGTTAGAAAAAAAAGGACGACTAGTTCTTTAATCATATTTTCAAATCGAAATCAATCCAAAGTAAATTTTGTTTATATGGGGCTTCAATGATTAGATTTGGATGTATTTCATGCAAACTATTAACATTTAAAATAACATCTAATTTTCGAACTACAATTGAAAATATGTCATGGAACATTGGAACCCATTTTTCTCCATTCGAGCTCATTGCGACATTGGCCCTTATGAAACAACTGTGTCGAAATGTGTATTCTCAATTCTCCGTGTATGCGCCTGACGTTTCGGGCTGATGGTTGATTCGTTCTGAAATGTTGCACTGGCCAATATTTGCCTCAACATGTATTGCCGCGCTTATCGTCTTCTAGACTTTCGCGGCGGTCTTACTCTCGCAGGCTCGACTGCGAAGGTAGACGTCAAGATAGCCGCCGGGTTAAAAGATAGGGAAAATTTTCCCTCTCAAAACAAAACCACGTGCTTTTCGCCAAATGACAGCAATACTCGATTGTATTAGTGAGAGGCAACCGGAGTCACTGAGTACATGGAGAGTGTTTATCATGACAAGTGCATACACCGAAAAAATTCTTTATATTGAATATATTTGTCGCACACATAAATTTTTGCAATTTGTCGACCCAAATATATGCAATTTGTACCCACACATAAATTCAATAACTGCATATTAGAGACCACACATACATTTTATTTGATTATAGATTATATTTGTACTTCGCGTGGAGAGTGGTTATGTGTGCACTAATTAGAATCATGAATTAAATTAATGGATTTTTGCCAATAAAAATGTGTGGAATTTTTGTAGTGTACGGTGGGTAAGATTTTTATTGACTCTGTCGTGTTTAGTGACTGTTGCGATTACCTGAGAAGCAGCCAGCAGGACGCCGCAGTATTCTATATTTTCTCGAGATGCATAATATTAAACATAAAAATATTATTTTTACTGATTTAGAATTTTACCAGATTTTTTATAACATCGGTTCAAGCTGGGTACTGCGGATAGAGCCGCTTTTCTGCGCTCAAGCGAGCAGAGGGATATTTTGAAATCACTCCCATAAACAAAATTATTTTGCAGTTACTTGGCTGTCAAACATTTCCCGCTCTCCGAATTTCTCTTTCCACGCTGCATGAGAGCGCACAAATGCGCTAGACTCTACATGACTTTACGATTGTTTACTTACATTCATGCTCCAATCAGCTGCTGGATCTCGTGAAATTTCGTAACGAGTGCTTTTTAGTTGCATTCCCACTAATTTTCCACTCGAAATATAATGTGAGAAAACAAATACAAAGAATACAAAACTCAAACAAAGTTTATTTTTATTTTTTTTTCCAAAATAATAACAATACTTCTCAATATTTGATCAGAAACGAACATAACCACAATCTTCAATGTTTGGCTCCGGCACAATAGAAAATTTTGGCTTCAGTTTGACAACCAAATCGATTCTATCCGCACCACCCAGGGTTCAAGTATTCTTATATCCTAAAGCCCTACCTCGTTTATAGTTAACTATAAACGAGGTAGGGCTTTAGGACCCAATTCTGTTCAGAATCCTGGAAGGGTTCCCTTCGGACTCCCTGAAGGATCCCATCGGAATCCCTAAAAGATGCCCATAGGAATCCCTAAAGGATTTCCATTGGATCCCTTAAAGATTCCCATCGGAATTCCTAAAGGATTCTCATCGGAACCTTCAAAGAATTCCCATCAGAATATCTAAATGATTATTTTCAAAATCCTCAAAGGATTCCCATAGAACATCCTGAGGAAATCCCTTCGAACTTCCTGAACGATTCCCTACTATTCTAGAGGATCTTGATTTCTCATATATGATTTCTCGCTTAACTTTTCAAAAGGCCCTAAGTAACATTTTTTTCATGAATTAATTTGAATAGCGCAATCAACAGACCAATATGAAAACTTTTGATTGCAGTACTCAAATTAATTCATGAAAAAAATGTTACTCAAGTCCTTTTGAAAATTTCTTCATAAGAATTATTTTCCGGATGATTTATCACAAAAAACTTCCGGGAGATTCTTCAGGGTAGGGTAACCAACTTGATTTCTAGACCAACATTTGAAAAGGGCGTAACAGCCAAAATTTATTCCTTCTGATTCTACGTCCACATATAGAAGGAATAAATTTTGGCTGTTACGCCCTTTTCAAATGTTGATCTAGATTTGGATCCCTACACATTTTGGACCCTCCTGGCTACATTTTTCTGATTTTTGAACTAAAAACAATGCCGCTGCTAATTCCCTCATTGGCTTCAGGAAATTAACATTGTTCAGCATCTATTTCACTGATTTTGCGTGCAAAAAAAGCGATATTTGAATGAAATTTCAAGGAAATTAGTTTGTTCAAGAAGGCGAGCGTTACAATGCGTTACGCTTAAAATTATACATCACTGAAAATCTCAGAACGTACACAATAATTTGTTGTCGAAATTGTAAATTTGAAACCCAGGAATCTTCTCATTGATGCATGCCAATCGAAAGATAAGACTTGGCTTCGACTCAATTGACCAGGGTAAATTATAAATTCGACTTTGAAGAGACTAAATTAGGGGTGTCCAAAATGTGTACATTTGGGGGTCCAAAATATATTGCACTGTCCAAAACGAAGAATATTTTCATTTCAGAAAATGGCAAATTTTACAGATTTATCAATAACTGAAGCTCATTTCGAATTTCTATTTCATAAATAAGACTTTCATCTTTGAAATGGTGTCATTTCCGCCCATATCGAATCTGTATTTCAATAGATATAAGCATATATTGGGATGCACTTCCTCTAGGGGTCCAAAATAAGACAGTTACCCTATAAATATCATTCGTGAAAAATAAATACACTGCTCAAAAAATCTATATAATGTTTATGTGTGACCGATATAGATATTTGCAATTACATCAAACCAATATATTTTATGTGTGGGCCATATAGGAAATATATTTGTGATCACACATAAAACTTAATAAGTACCAATCATACACTTTATCACGCTCGTTAATAATTTGGAATGAGGTTTCCTTATATAAATTATCCATCAATTTAACCTTTTAAAAATGAAATGAAATGTAATAAATAATAAACGAGTCAAAGTTTATTTATTTGCATACTTTATTTGCATTTATCATTGACAAGCTCGTAGCGCATAATGCAGGTATGCAACACTATTATAACTTGGGATAATATAGTAAAAGAAGCGAAGCAGTATCTCCGTATCTCTGTTCTGGCAAACCCATTTTCGGTGCTTATCTTCTGGTTTTTCCATTCCGGAGCAGCTAATCATTGTTGGATCCTGGCTATAGAATGTGTAAAGCGCAGCAGACAGGCTCGTACTCGTCCTCCGGATTGCGTCGAGAGAACCCTGAACTCAGTAGACTGGTTGCTTACTGGTGGGTAATTCTGTCAACATTTTTCGCTGCATGCCCTCCTCCGCCACCCGATTGCACCCGCCTCCAGCCTGATGGGGAAGCAGATGAATTCTGATTTCTGATGTTTTTCCTTCGCCTAACTTTTCCGGAGCAGAAACGTATTCCAGTGATACCATTTTTCTTCAGCAGCGCTCTTTCGTCACCGTTTTGAAGATTTTTTTTCTTCCGCGCTTGATTAAGATGACCTGAGCTCGCCACGCATACAGAACCTACCCACTCACCCAGACCTAGCCACGGAGGTAGGTCTACAGCAACTCATTCCTCCACCCAGAACTAGCGATGGCAAGCGTTCCCACACACTCACGGAACGGCTTGTGTGAACCAAGAACCTAAAGGTAATTTCCTTGTGTCACACTTCACCGAAAACTGCAGCACTGCGATCCGCGTTCCGCGACGTGAACTTTTTCCTACACCTTTTCTCACTGCCGAATGAAATTGTGCTCATCTTCCGGTTTCTTGCATTCCGAAGCAGCCAACCATTGCATGTTTTCGATCAGAATGGATGCTCGCAAGAGTCAGCATTGTTTGTTACCAGATTTTGTCCTAGATGGTTTGCCTCTGCATTATTTTAAAGCACGTCGGACTCCTTTTTTTTCTTATTGTTTACCGCTCACCTTCCGGTTTCGTCCTGACTAAACCAGCAGATCTTAAATGAATCCTCGGATTTGTTAAGAGCAGCAGGTAATGAAGCTTCGGCCTCGGCTTCGGCATACATCCGTAATGTTCCGAAAGAAATGTTTTCGAAGGGTCGCGGCATTGACGAATACATAGACGGAGGGGTGGCCATTTTTCCGGGCACCACTATATACCCCTGGGGAGTGACGGATTACAAGTATTACAATCACTCGACCATTGAGAAGCCCCTCAATTCGAATCACGTCAGTTTGACAACAGTTGTCATTTCCATTTTTGTTTACCTCTGATGGTGTTTCTGATTCAAAAATCAGTAGATCACCGAAATCGACCACCAGAAATTTCGTTAATTTAAATAACAATGCGGTTGGAATTGCAAATGCCTTGTAGGTATTATATCAGGAACTAATAACCGGGACGTGATTGTCCCGAAGAACCGATTAAAAATTCATGCAACCCAGAAGAGCTGACGAGACCAGCACCGCCAGAGGCGCTAGTGTAGTTTACTCACATTATGGTTAAATTTATTTTGAAGTGTTCCGGAAAGTGTAGACTTTTTTTGACAGACGTTTTATTTACGTTTTATCTGAAAAACAAAACGCAAAAAGTTTTGTGGTTCCGCTCGGAAGCAATCTGCTGTGCGCCGTATAATCTAATTAATTCGTTTTTTCACTGTCGTCGTAACTATATTCTGGATTAAGGTTTTAGTCGCCGTAGTCGTCTGTGGACAGGGAGCAATCTAGGTATTAAGAAGTCCGAAAACGTAACACAAAAAATTGAGAAGTGAATAGCGCTGGAAAAACGAACACTGCCAGATCATCATCCAGGGTGAGGACAACTGCCGCTATACCAGTATCGAAGGCGATACCAACAGCTTCAAAGCGCTGGAAGCGCTCATTTTAATCAACGTCGGGCTAGTGTCACAGAAGACCTACTAAGCTACCGGCCCTCTGCAGGCTGGAATTGTCTAACAACCACATTTAGGCAAGACTGTGGATGGATCCAACCGAGAAAACGCCAAAGCATGATGAGGAGGACGACAATTATATTTTTTTGTTAGCTGATGTTTATAATTTAAATCTCGAAAAAGACGGATCAGTCTGGAACAAGGAGAATGGGGAAGTCGATCGAGACTTCCACGAATGCACCGATGAGGATTTAAACGACGGAAAAGGTTAAGCCGCAGTGATTGGAAATTACTACAGACGAGCTACCAAATAAGGTAAGTCACAAATTTTGTAGTTTGAATTTAGTGATTTATACTACTACGTACTACGGCCTGAATAACATGTTATTCAAATTGTCGACAAAACAAAACCTCATCAAGATAGCCGAATAACATGTTACAAGGCCCTAGTGCGAACATAGTTAGTCATCCTGTTTTAAGAATGTTCTGGGCTGCTTCTGAAATTATCTCAATTGTGTTTATGATTTAAAAAATCTATACTGCCGATTTTGAAAGCTCATATAACCAAATCCACAGACTATCTTACATTTGATTCTATTCGCAGCGTTGCCGTCGTCCATTGTTTCACACTGGGAGAGTTAAGCTTCAATCTAAAGGATCTGATGCAGCAATCGTGCAACCAAACCATGTACGAAGTGGACGAAACCAGAAATAAAAACATGCATGCCTTAATAAAGATTTATAAGCCCTTCTAACATGGTACATATTTATAGCGATTTATGGACTAAATGTGACATGTCTTCAACAAACGTTCCTTTCTATGTGAAGGTAATCCTTTCGAGATTCCGAAGGGATTTTTTTCGGGAATCCTTTGGTATATCGAAGGGAATCCTTTCGGCATTTTAAAGAATCCTTTCCGTAAATCACGTAGACTAAATTTTCACATTTTGAAACCCTCTTCCTTTAAAGACCAAGAAACCAATAATCTTGCAAAGAACATTATTTAAATATCATAATTGGATTATATGCAATGGATATCAGAAGGAAGCTTCATTTTATTGCGTCGCTTATCTTCTTCTTATTGGCATTACATTCCCCACTGAGACATTGCCGCCTCGCTGCTTTGTGTTCATTCAGCATTTCCACAGCTAAGTTTCTATTCTGCATTCGTACATCATGAGGCTAAAACGATAATACTGTTATGCCCGGGGAGGTCGTGACAATTTCCATACCGAAAATTGCCTAGACCTGCACTGGGAATCAGCATGGTCTTGCTTTATAGCCACGCATCTTACCGCTAGGCTAAGGAGGGCATGGCTTTTGAAAGATAAATATTGGCGGCGTTGTTTTGCGTAGTTTTCAACCCGTTTCGGCCCGGGCAACGATTTCAAATTGTAAAATCCACCGTTCTCTTGTTTTTCGACCGATTTGCATGAAATTTGGAGGAAAGATGCATAAAACCCTATATTTTTGTGTGGATGTATTGATTTGGTGATTGGGTCCTTGGGTACGGTTTTATCGAGGGGGTCCCCTGGGTCAAATGGGGTCAAAAATAGGTCAACTTCCTTTTAATCGTAGATAACTAGTAGTAAATGCTCTTAATAATGATGCAATCGTTATTATTGATCATCATTTTGCAAAAGTGGGAATGGAAACTGCATGTTTGGACCTTCAAAATCCGGTTACAGATGCTTCGGGAACTTGGTTCCCCCAGGGAAGTGGTCACTTTTTGAGTTGAAAACATTTGCAGAATTGAAAACATTTGCAGAACTTCTGAGCGCATTGGCCACCTACGGCCGGAGGTTCCCTGGGTACCTGGTGCCCTCAGGGAAGTGGTTACTTTGAAGTGGTTCTGAAACCCAGCTTGCGACACATCGAACTCCATGATTTTGCAACGCAAATACAATAGAAGACGTTTGCAGAACATCTGGGCACATTGGCCACTTTCGAGGGTTCCCTGGGAACCTGATGCCCCGAAGGAAGTGGTCACTTTTTGATTGATTCTAAAACCCAGCTTGCGACACATCGAACTTCATGATTTTGCAACGCTAATACAATAGGAGACATTTGAAGAACTTCTAAGCACATTGGCCACTTCCGGAGGTTTCCTGGAAACCCCAAGGGCCCCAAGGTAATTGATCACTTTTTGATTGATTCTGAAACCCAGCTTGTGGCACATCGAGCTTCATGATTTTTCAACGCAAATACAATAGGAGATATTTGCAAAACTTCTGAGCGCATTGGCCACTTCCGGAGGTTCCCTGGGAACCTGATGCCCCAATGGAAGTGGTCACTTTTTGGGTGGTTCTGAAACACAGCTTGCGACACATCAAACTTCATGATTTTGCAACACAAATACAATAGAAGGCATATGCTCAGCATCTGGGCACATCGGCCACTTCCGGAGGTTCCCTGGGAACCTGATGCCTTTTTTGAGTGATTCTGAAATCCAGCTGGCGACACATCGAGAACATGATGCCCCAGCTTGTGACACATCAAACTTCATCTCTTTTCATCACAAATAGACAATTATAAACATTAGAGACTTTTACAGAGCATCTGAGCACATTGGCCATATCCTGAAGCTTCTTGGGAACCTGGAGCCCTATGAGAGGTGGTACCTTTTTTAGTGATGCTGAAACCCAGCTTGCAAAACATCGAACTTCATGATTTTGCAACAAAAATTCCTTAGAAGGCATTTGCAGAGCATCTGGGCACATTGGCCACTTCCGGAGATTCCCTGGGAAGCTGGAGCTCTCAGGGAAGTGGTCGCTTTTTAAATGTTTCTGAAACCCAGCTCACAACACGTCAAGTTTTCTGATTTTGTAATACAAATTCAATAGAAGACATTGGCAGAGTATCTGGGCACAATGACCTATTGCGGAGGTTTCCTGTAAACATACAGCATTTCACAACCTTGGGTGGTTATGAAACCCAGCTTGCGACACATGGGACTTGATGATTTTTTACCATAAATAAGTTGGAGGCATTTGCAAAGCATCTGAGGACATTGAGGTCATTCGCTGGAGTCCTCGCCAAACACCCCCACCCTCCCCAAGGGAAGAAGTCACTGTTTGACAGGTCCTGAAATCCAGCTTGCTATATATCATGGCATCACTACATGATTTTGCAACATGAATACAATAGACAACATAAGCAGAACAGCAAGACCAATTGAATATTTCTTGAGCTTCGCGAGATGCCTGTGCAGCCACAAAAGTGATCACTTTTTTATGGTACTCCAGCTTGCGACATATCAAGCTCCTCCTGAAACCTGGTGTCTTTGGCGTAGTCAGAAAATTTGTGTGGGAGGGGGGTCTGAAAAAAAAATTATTCGGGAGGGCTCGAAAACAAATTTTCTTCTAAAAATTTTGTCTCTAGGTGGGGGGGGGGGTTTATGTCCAAAACTCCGTCCGTGGTTACGCTCCTGATCTTAAGGTAAGTGGACATTGTTAGGTGGTTTTGAAAGTTATATAGCAACAACATGCTGTAAAATTAATTGCATATTATTCGGCAACTCGGCCGTACGAAAACCATTTTTTTGTTAAATATCTTGGCTGTGCATATGCACAGCATATGTTTCGAAATGGACAAATTCATATGAAATTTGCGAAAAAGAATCCACGTGTCTTGGAGGGACTCGAACACTCAACCTCCTACTCTCTAGATAGGCGTGATAACCCCTACACAACAAGACCACTTAAAGGTCACGTTTGCGGAAAAGCCATCAGAATCCGAGTACCAACCTCCACCGCGGTTAGCTCACTTTTTTGCAAATTGAATATCTTTCGGATGCTTGATTTGCCCGATCTCCACATGTGCTTTACTGTTGTATATCCACAGTCAAGCGAGTGCACATTGTTTATTAAACGAGAGGATCGCATTCCATGCCCCCAGTAACGGACTGGGCGGGACGGTATAGAATGCGAATTCAATCGCACTCTGCTGTGCCAAAGGCTTGCTTGGCTAAAGCATTTGATGAGTTTGATTGCCTTTACGTAAGCGGTCGCGTATACTCAGACGACTAATGACGGTGGAAGACCGACACTTGATTACAATTAATTGCATATTATTCGGCAACTCGGCCGTACGAAAACCATTTTTTTGTTAAATATCTTGGCTGTGCATATGCACAGCATATGTTTCGAAATGGACAAATTGATATGAAATTTGCGAAAAGAATCCACGTGTCTTGGAGGACTCAGAACCTCAACCTCCTACTCTCTCAGCCCAGTCCGTTACTGGGGGGCATGGAGTGCGATCCTATGGTTTAATAAACAATGTGCACTCGCTTGACTGTGGATATACAACAGTAAAGCACATGTGGAGATCGGGCAAATCAAGCATCCGAAAGATATTCAATTTGCAAAAAAGTAAGCTAACCGCGGTGGAGGTTGGTACTCGGATTCTGATGGCTTTTCCGCAAATGTGACCTTTAAGTGGTCTTGTTGTGTAGGGGTTATCACGCCTATCTAGAGAGTAGGAGGTTGAGGGTTCGAGTCCCTCCAAGACACGTGGATTCTTTTTAGCAAATTTCATATCAATTTGTCCATTTCGAAACATATGCTGTGCATATGCACAGCTAAGATATTTAACAAAAAAATGCTGTAAAATATTTTGGGGCCTTCCTTAGCCGTGCGATAAGATGCGCGGCTAAAAAGCAAGACCATGCTGAACAAAGCTGGATAAGATTCCCAGTTCGGTGCAGGAAAGGATGCTCCGAAACACACAGTAGATTATTTGGAGAAAACAAAATCTTTCAGTTTGAAGTGCCGCAGGCTGATTTTCAGAACCAACTAAAAAAGGCCACTTCTCTGGGGGCGTAAGGTTCCCAGGGAACCCTCGGAAGTGGCCGATGTGCTCAGATGCTGAGAAAATGCCTACTTTTGTATTTGTGTTGCAAAATCATGAAGTTTGATGTGTGGCAAGCTGTGTTTCAGAACCACTCAAAAAGTGACCACTTCTTCTTGGGTCATCAGGTTCCCAGGAACCTTCGGAAGTGGCAAATGCGCTCAGAAGTTTTGCAAATGTTTCCTATTGTATTTGCGTTGCAAGATCATGAAGTTCGATGTGTCGCAAGCTGGGATTCAGAATCAATCGAAAAGTGGCCACTTCCCTGAGGGCTTCAGGTTCCCAGGGACCATCTGGAAGTGGCTCATGTGCACAGATGCTCTGCAAATATCTTCTATTATATTTGCGTTGCAAAATCATGAAGTTGGGTTTCAGAGTCAATCAAAAAGTGCCCACTTTCCTTGGGGCATCAGGTACCCAAGGAACCTCCGGAAATGGCCAATGTGACCAGATGTTCTGCAAATATCTTCTATTGTATTTGCGTTGTAAAATCATGAACTTCGATGTGTCGCAAGCTGGGTTTCAGAACCACTTACAAAGTGACCACTTCCATGAGGACACCAGGTTCCCAGGGAACCTCCGGAATTGGCTAATGTGCACAGATGCTCTACAAAAGCCTCCTATTGTATTTGTGTTGCAAAATCATGAAGTTTGATGTGTCGAAAGCTGGGTTTCAAAACCACTCAAAATGTGACCACTTCCCTCGTGGCATCAGGTTCTGAGGGAACCTCCGGAAGTGGCCAATGTGCCTAGATGCTCTGTAAATTTCTTATATTGACTTTGCGTTGCAAAATCATGGAGTTCGATGTGTCGCAAGCTGGGTTTCAGAGTCAATCAAAAAGTGACCACTTCCCTGAGGGCTTCAGGTTCCCAGGGAACCTCCGGAAGTGGCCAATGCGCTCAGAAGTTCTGCAAGTTTTTCCTATTGTATTTGCGTTGCAAAATCATGACGTTCGATGTGTCGCAAGCTGGGTTTCAGAGTCAATCAAAAAGTGACCACTTCCCTGAGGGCACCAGGTACCCAGGGAGCCTCCGGAAGTGGCCAATGCGCTCAGAAGTTCTGCAAATGTTTTTAATTATATTTGTGTTGCAAAATCATGAAGTTTGATGTGTCGCAAGCTGGGTTTCAGAACCACTCAAAAAGTGACCACTTCCCTTGCACATCAGGTTCCCAGGAAACCTCCGGAAGTGGCTAATGTGCGCAGATGCTTTGCAAATGCCTTCTATCATATTTGTGTTGGAAAATCATGAAGTTTGATGTGTCGCAAGTTGGGTTTCAGAACAACTCAAAAAGTGACCACTTCCCTGGGGGAACCAGGTTCCCGGAACATCTGTAACCGGATTTTGAAGGTCCAAACATGCAGTTTCCATTCCCACTTTTGCAAAATGATGATCAATAATAACGATTGCATCATTATTAAGAGCATTTACTACTAGTTATCTACGATTAAAAGGAAGTTGACCTATTTTTGACCCCATTTGACTTAGGGGACCCCCTTGATAAAACCGTACAATACATCTACACAAAAATATAGGGTTTAATGCATCTTTCCTCCAAATTTCATGCAAATCGGTCGAAAAACAAGAGAACGGTGGATTTTACAATTTGAAATCGATACCCGGGCCGAAACGGGTTAACGCTTTTTCCCGATGCACACCCGCGTCTTTTTGACGCCGCTTACACTCAGCGTTGAAAAGACGCTACATGGGCACCGGACCTAAGGCTGTTCGGTTGAGAAGGAGTGTTGAATAGCAACCGAGCGCTATGAGCTAGCAACATCGAATGACAATTCCTGTAGTAGGCTAGAACCTGAATGAATAAAATTATGTCACTTCCATTGTTACCGTTACTCAAACCAGACCTGTTTTCTGCCAACTCTGCCTATCTTAATACCATCAGCCGTATGTACTTCTGCAATCAGTTGAGTAGATGGTAGTAGTGAGTCAACGTACATCATTTAAAAAATTTACACAAGATTTCCAATAAAATTTGTTCTAGCTTAAATATCTGTTATCTGTGGTGGAACTTTTGAAGGAACCCTTAGTGGAACTCCTGGATGAATCCTTGGTGGAACTTCCGGAGGAATCTCTGGTGGAACTCCTGGATGAATACTTGGAGGAACTTCTCGAGGAATCCCTGGTGGATTTCATATTTGAACTCCTAGCGAAATCCTTAGTATGCCTTATACGGTGGAATCCCTGGTGAAACTTCTGGAGGAATCCTTGGTGGAGCTCCTGAAGGAATCTTTGATGGAACTCCTGGAAGAATCCTTAGTGGAACTCTTGGAGGAATCTCTGATGGAACTTCTGGAGGAATCCCTGGTTGAACTCCTGGTGAAACTTCTGGAGGGATCCTTGATGAAACTGCTGGATGAATCCTTGATGGAACTTCTCGATGAATCCCTGTTGGAACTTCCTAGAGGAATCCTTAGTAGGCCTCCTGGAGGAATCCCTGATAGAACTCCTAAGTCGAGTCAAGTACGAGAAACTGAAGACGACCTTACTGTTGAGGTCGAAATACGTATCTGTCAAGGTACAATTAAGTGGTGGAATTAAATGGGATTGTACAAACTCGTCTTATGACAAGTCCTGAGGGAATTTCTGGTGAAACTTCTGGAGGAATCCCTGGTGGAACACCTGGATAAATCCCTGTAAGGATTTGGCATTGAAGGTTTTCACCGTTAAGTAGCTGGAAGCGGACCAAACCCATTCTTTGGGAAAATCGTCGATGTATTCCAACTGGCAGGCGATTTGTTTCCGAGCACCGAAGCGCGTTACGCCGTACACAGTGATCATGACAGTTTGTTTTATAACTTTCCGTTGTATGTGACCTTCGAGGATCTGTGCAACTTTCACGCCGTTCTCAGAATCTTTGGTACGATTTTCTTCCACTAAGGCAGCTACCGTACTGTATACATCCTGGGGTACATGAGGTGGGGCGAGATTAACGCTCTTTGCTCCAACCGTATCTCGACCCAACGCTGCATAGTGCTGTAGACCATTGCACGAACCATCTTGATGGATAGGGAAGCCACTCATGAATGTTGCTGGATCAGGGCATCGAAGCACCTTTGCAACTTCTATGCAGCATCCCAAAGTTTGTCACGGTTCGTCAGATGTACTTCACCACATTCGACCGGTCAAGGATCAATCAGAAGAATCCAAAATATCGTCCATTATTTCGTCTGCATACTTCAAACGATCCTCAACTGACTCTCGCTTCTTCAATCCGGTTAGATTGATGCAATGCAACTTCAACCATTTAAAGCAATCTTGACCCAAGGGCTTCTTTTGGTGAAAGATCATCAAACTGCGAGCCAGATCGTGTCCCAAATGGTTCAAATGGGGTGGAATCGGGTATACTCTTCCACGAAAATCTATGTTTTGCGGAAGCCAAAATACTTTGTCCCGGAAATGGTTGGCCAATGATAGCCGGTACAGTGCATCGCACCACAAGCTGTACATGTCTCCTTGCTTCCGCCGATGCGCCATCTTTTGGCGCATTTTTTTTTAAAACGGTCGTAGCCGGTCATTTCATTTCGCGGTATGGTTTCAACAATTCCAGGAAGCGCACTCGGTGGCTCCGGAACATCGAGTTTAGCATTGCCTCCATTGTTGAACACCTCCAGAATTATATCCAAAACTTCCTCGTGGATTTTTCAAGGAATAACAGCTAGTTAATTGAGTGCATCGAGCGTAGGGTACATGGGGATTTGCCTGGTTGATGCGTTCGGACTGTTGATGGGCTTGTTGAGGTAGCCGTATGAGTTCTGATTTTGCTACAATGTAGCCCCCATTCGTGGGCGTACTCCAAGGTTGCGGAGGACAAAGCATAGGCACTAAATTCACATCAAATTTAAGATGCTCCTGTTGTGATTTTTCTATGAAGTTTGATTTGAGCTTCACCTGCCGGTTTCCTCGTGAGGTAGCATTTACGTTGATTTTCATATCGTTTTTAATAATATTGTATAGAAACTTTCCTACACCGCAAACCGCAGCTCTGGACTTTTCTTCGACAACACATCGCAATAGAAAATGTAGATTTCACACGTCTTGTCCAACACTCCGCTTTTTCGTTTTGCTCCACGTTATATCGAGACTCAACCTTGTAGCCAAGTTCTTTTTGCAGTTGCGATTGGACATAACTGAATGTATCTGATCCCTCAAGCAACATCTGGGCTTCATCCAAGATAATTTCGGTGAACTGTGCCACGCTCAGAACCATGAGGTACGGAAACAGGTTGATGGCACGGTTAGATTTTGATTCTATTACTGCTTTCAATGTGTTAAGATCCCGGTGGAATGCCAAAGTGATTTGTTTTGCCCAAACTTTCCGAAGCTCTTCAAGTTCTTTGCGCTAGAATTAAAAAAGTGTTTTAGAAATTGTTGATTGGGAAAATAACCAATTTTAATGGTATGGGAGGTAATCTACAAACAATCCTCTATGAGGAAAGTTCGAGGCTCTGTATTGTTGAAAGTCACCTTCAATAAGTGTCACTACTTACGTATTGCTTAACTGTATCATTTGGATGCTCTTCACCGTTAGGTGCCCCTTCAATTCCAATTCCACTTGAGCTTTGCTAAATTCTTCCAGTTGGTCCCGCGTAAATCCTGCCTTCGGTTCCATTATTTCAGAACCAGCAACTAACATCTCCTCCACTGATATGTCTTTCGTTGGGAAGCCTGACATTCTCGTTGAGTGAGTTCAATAGGTGATTGTCATACAGCAACGGTGGAGCAGTATAGTGTACTCCGGCTTCAACTCACAGAACAAATTCAGCACAGTTGGAGATGTTCCGGAGATGTTGATGTTGATTTTTGATGAAGTGAAAAAACAAAACACAATGCTGTCATGTTTTGCACGGAAAGCAAATGAAGGAGAAAAACTGACAACTGACTTGGTGTCTTTTCATTTGTATACCTAGAACTCTACACATCGATGGAGACTACAAGCGCAACACGGAAAAATCCCGAGTGTCGCGTCCCGGTTATTAGTTCCTGATTATATGCCGACAAAAATGAACATGATAAGATATTGCGCTTTTTGCACTTTATAAGAGTATTGCGAGATTTTTTTTCTCACAGTCATCTTTTTCTCACACTCAATACACTCAAAAAAGTTTGATTTTCCGTGTATAATATTTGTGTGTGAGTGCTCAATCTGAAAACAAATAGACGTCAAATCATGGCGGGAATCGATTCAGTGTACACGTTTACATGTGACTAACGAGTAATGGGTTATAATTGGGTAAATTTCAGTAACAAAAATCGATCAACCCGAAATGAAAGTGAGTGTGAGAAAAAGAAGCGGGCAAATCACAATCTACACATAAGGGTCTGTTCACAAATTACGTAACGCAAAAATCCGAGTTTTTGACCCCCTCCCTCTCTCTCGTAACAAAAAGTAACATTTTTGATACCCCCTCCCTCCCCCGTATAACGCGTAACTATGAAAGTGGTTAAGGCAGATTTTTGCCTTTCTCGTACAACTAAGTTGTACCGAAAGGCTATCATTTCACTCCAAAAACAAACTTTTTATAGAAGGCTCAGAGACCCATAGTGTTATATACCATTCAATTCAGCTCGACGAACTGAGCAAATGTCTGTCTGTCCGTGTGTATGTGTGTACGTGCACAGGTGCTATAAAAATATAAGCCAACTTTTCATATAGAAATCCTTAACCGATTTACATGCTACAAGTTGCATTCGACGCCGTACAAAACCTTGTTGATCACTATTGATTTTTGTTTCAATCACTTTAGTAATTTTTCAGATATTCTGCAAACATATAAAAGTTTTAGATACTAAAATGTATTACATCAAAATAATTGATGTCTCGGATATCATTTTTCAAATTTACTATAATACACAGATGGCGTTACAATT